>NC_141625.1:24357377-24657377 GCF_047967505.1 Dipteris shenzhenensis | reverse complement strand
AGAGGGGGAGCAATGGGCGGTGAAGGTATTGCTGGAGACACCACAAAGTACCAAAAATACAATACCAAGATAGAGTGTGCACCCAAACCATAAACCACAAAATACTATAAATATGGTGTTATTCTTGTCATACCATAACTGCATTCCTTCAAGCATATACCAAAGATGTAAAGCTGCATATTGTAGTCATGATCATATCCATGCTTCAAAAATAAGCAAACATATCATAGTCAAAGTGTTTTTGACAACATGCAATCTAACCACTACATTAGTCAATTGAAAATAGCATAAAACCATAACATTAGAGATGTACCCTAGGGTATGGAATCCCCAAACACCTGAAGGACTACTAAATACCACCTAGCCCTTAAACAAATGATTGGTGTACGTAAGGGTATTCAAGGATATTAATTTGAACTAAAAACACTACATTTGATAATGATATCTCCCACACTTGTCAATTCAAAGTTGGCATCATTGGCCTCCAAACAATGTGATCCCCACCTCTCTCACTATCATCTACATACTTGAGGCTTGCTCTCCTCCTTCTCATCATGATGTCGGTCTTCCCCCTTAATATCATGGAGAAGCTCTTCATGTGTCCCACTAAATCTCTGGACTCCAACATCTTGGCTAGTTGAAGTCCTCTTGCTTCCACTCTTATTAGAAAATGTAGTATTTTTTCTTCCTCTTCCTATTCCTCTAGAGGAAGAGTTTCTTTTGCGGCACTACATCATGTATATACTCATGTTTGGCATGGTAATGCTCTCTCTCTCTCTCTCTCTCACACACACACATAATGTTGGGAGGACCAATTTATTAAATAAAATTATATTGGTCATTTGATTGGATAGAGATTCATAAATACATCATTTGTCCTTTTTATAGTTCATTAATTTGAGCTATAGTTTGAGAGTTATGACCATCAGCACGTCTCCATGAACACTTTTGCTAGTGAAAGGGTTCTAGAAAGATGCAAAATTAATTTTTGAGTACACCGTCATATGCAACACAAAAAGTACATCATATTTTATTTTTACATCTCATCAATTCAAGCTACGGTTAGAGAGTTATGAGCACTTTTGTTAACCATCATCGTGATAACTTTCCATGGTTTTTGAAAGGTCACCTCCATTTATCATACCTCCCCTTAATTGAGGGGAGATGATGAGGTGAAGGTCAAAAGAGGGGGTGAATTAAATGCTCCAAAAGAAAAGCGACACAAGTTGTAATGGAGAAGGGCTAGTAATACATAGAGAGTTGATCTTAAATTACAGTCTTAAAAATACCCATAGGACCCTTTTGTTGGCCAAAGGGTCTCTTGGACTTTTTCTTTGTTGTATTGAGCCTCAAGAAATTCTCTCTCTCTCTCTCTCTCTCTCTTTCTCTCTCTCTCTCTCTCTCTCTCTCTCTCTCCCCTGTGTGTTCCTTTTATCATAAGTTATTGGTACTATACAAAAGTATAATGCATGTGTAAAATAGTATCCTTTCAACCAAAGAAATAGGCCGTATGCAAAACTATTTTGTGTGTGTGTGTGTGTGCATGCACATGTGCACCTACGTGTATGCATGCGCACATGTGTATGTGTGTGTGATACATGCACACACACATACACACAAATGTGAGTACGTGGTTTGGGGTCATTGTTTGCTTGGGTGTAGCCATTTTTGGTGAGATATCAACGGAATGCGGCAAACTTTGTCTTCAAGTTGTAGTACACATTCCAAACTTGAACATGAGAGCAAAAACTTATGGAATAAGGATTTGGAATGAGACCGTTAAATCATTACAAGTGCTTTGTTACATGTGAAGCATGCATCCTGAAGACTATAGGATATAGCAATTTATTCAAAACATTTAAATTTTGTTCTATACATACATGCAACCAAGTAATCATTCTAAAGTACACTACATGAGCTTCTCCTCAATCTAAGGAAATACCTAAATGAGATCATTATGCATGGGTCAATGGGCCTCCAATGTTGTGCTAAAGTGATGCATACCCATTTGAGGACACGCTCCATAACTTTTTTTCGATTTGTTGAAAACCAAAACGGATTGAAAATTTGGAATCCAAACTATTGGGACTAGTGCATGGGGGTCTTAAAACATTGATAGTTGTTGGTATTGGTATCTAGATTCACCCTAAAATAAAAGAAGTTGAAAAAGTGCAATTTGTGCATGCGCAAAGATATTTTAATAAATCCAACACTATTTACAATTTTTGATTGTTTTTTTTCCATGTACTTGCTTGCTATATGGCTCATAAGCATGCCAAAGGTCACTGCATTTAATAATGCACAACATCAAACCCGATAGCATGCCAAAGGTTTCTCTAAATAGAAAGGATATATGTAAGAAGTGGATGGGACACAAGGTGTTTGAGGAGCACATCATACACATGCTAGATACAACGCAGGTTAGTGGTACCTAAACTAGCCTGGTGGTTGTTTATGATTGAGCTTTGGGATAGTTTACTTGTTTCATTTCTTAAACCAGGCTTGGACTAAATGTGATTGTCCTAAACCAGCCTGGTGGTTGGAACATCATGCAATTGTAGGATGGTTCACCTCAATTGCCAATTATATGATTATCTTGAACCAGTGTGGTTGAATAGACATTAGTTGTTGTCTAGTTCGGTGGCATGGTTGAGCAGAAATTAACAGCAATATATTATTATTTTACTAAACTAGACTAGTGGTTGGAACATTGTGCAACCGTGGCTGCTTTAGCTCAATCACCAGTTGTGTGATTGTCCTAAACCAGTGTGGTTGAATAGACATTAGTTATTGATCAGGCTGGTGGTTGAAATTATTGTGTTTCTTAGTACTTAAATTTGTTAAATTTAATTTCCTGCTATTCGAGTCATATACCATTATTAAATTATGGAATTCATAAATGAAAAGCAATATATTGTTATTTTCTAATGGTGAAATTCAGAAATGAAAAGCAATATACTTGTTATTGTCTAATATGTGAAGTTGAGACCGTCAGGCTAAACCATCCTGGTGGTTGAAACTGTGAGAGTGTTCGAAACCATCCCAATGGTTGAAACTATGACTGTCCTAAATGTGTCCTAAACCAGCCCAGTGATTGAAATTGTGACTGTCCTAAACCAGCGTGGTGGTTGAAAATTGGATTGTGTTTTGTATTCTTTTAGTACTATCAAAAAGGAGGCTCATTGTTCTATTGTTCCTGCATGTTGGGTCAACAAACAGACTTGTATCTCAAGTTTGTGGATCAGAATCTGGACATTTTAATTGGGAAAAGGAGATTTGAGCATTGTAAGCCTTGGTACATCAGGAAACTCAAAGACAAGAATGTTTGTTGTTGCAAAACACACATAGACTTTGACCTGGCCTGGCAAGCTATGAATGACTTGAGATATGGTCGTGTTGGAGCATTGCTCCATGGGGATCGATGCCCATGCCTCCCTAATGAATGCACAGTCTATAGGCCACCTGGATCCTCATCATGTGTTGCAAGGGAGGGCAGCTTTTGTAGCTTGAGGTCTCTGTGGAAGCCAGTGGTTTGTTCAAAGGGAGACAATGAATCCTTGATCCTGAGTGCGTAAGCATGATCCATTTCATTGCTGTTGCGGAAACTTTGGTTGATCCGGTTTCTCAGTGTGAGAATCCTGGAAGTGTTCTTGGACTCATAGAGAGCTGCGAACATATATCATGCTTCTTTTGATGTCTTGACTGTGTTAAGTTGTCCTAGCATGACATCTTGTACATTCTGCTTGATCAAAGAATATGCATACTTGTCTTTCTTATCACATTCTGCTTGTGCTCGGGTAATGACATGATTTGCTCTACTGGTGCAGTCATTGTTAGTGTAGCTAGAGATCTTGCTGTTGGTGATGTGACAATAGGTGGAGTAGAGCTACCGATGGCTGGACCATCCAATGGTCTAGGTGTAGATCCATCGACATACTCCCATTTGTCTTGAAGTACAAGAATGGTCTCCATTCTATGAGTCAGCAAGTAGATTGGCATCAGGTGGCATGGAAGAATCAAGCAAATGACCGTACGTGATATGCACAAGAATTTTTATCTCCTTGTTGTACGAGTGAGCACTTTGTATCTTATCTTGGTCTTGAAAAGAACAATTTTTTACAAAATCTATGACAAATACAATAGTGTCATGGGAAAAATTGGCAAGGCACGTCCTGAACTGCTTATCCTGCCATATTGTGAAGCACATAGTTTGGGATGGATTGAACCACGTGAAATTATCAAGCACAGGCTGTGAAATTGTGAAGCACATATTTTGGGATGGATTGAACCATGTGACCTACAAGCTGCCTTGGCTAGGTGCTCTTGTATGATAGTAGCCATCTCTTTTTATCGAATCCTTTAACAATGACATTTTCAAATCTCCTTCATATTAGAGCAACGTGGTTGTCTTCCCTCATTTCATTCGGACAAGGTCAGTGGAACGCACTTACCATTTCTACATTTCAGATGATAGGGAACATGAAAACCTATTTGTGTAGCATGCTTTTCTACTACATTGGGAATGGCTAAAAAAGGAAAATCCCTATGCAAAAAATATAAAACAACATTGGGTGTGGTCAGATGGTGCTACCTCTCAATTTAAATCAACCCCTGGATTAGACTTTGTCTCAAGGTTCAAATCCTTGACTGGTCTAGACATGATGTGGAATTTCTTTGGGTCTAGCCATGGCAAGGGTAAACATGATGGATGCAGTGCTATTATTAAGCAAGCTCTGTTTAAACACCAACTAGCATGCCCTCAAGAAAAACTCAATGATGCCCATGATGTTGTAACATGGCTTACATCCAACCTCTCCACAAATGTGCATTCACATACAATAAACAAAGCCTTAAGAATATTGTAGTACACAGAGTGTTCCATGAATTGAAAGTGGATGAAGTGCAAAGAAGAAGACAGCACAATTGCGAGAAAATTAAAGGAGTTCATGGTCTACACAACATATGGGGCTTTTCAAACAACCAACTCATTAAAACAAAAAAACTTTCTTATTTATGTAGTGCGTGCATCATAGGGGATCATGACGATTGTGAGAACATTGCAACTACGAAGACATGGGAGCGAGTTCAAGTTTTTCCTCTACGTCCAAATGGCGTGACAAACAATGGAGAGACAAATGACTTGCCACAGTTTGGGGAGAGTTTTGATGACCTCACTAACTATCTGGAAGAGGGGGATAACTTTGCAGTTGTTGCAGATTTTGGTGAGAATGAGGAAGATGACCCATACTTTATGTTGCAGTGCACAAAAACTAAGTACAAGGTTGACGAAACATTTAAGGATAATTGGGGAACAACCTATGAGAAGTGGGATGTAGTAGTCGGAGCTTTTTGGTACAAAAAAAATCCAAGAGAGGCCGCAATTATGAACTACTACATAAGAGTCCATAAACATGTGTGAACTCTCATCTAGTAAGAGCTATCAAGTTCCAAATGCAATGTGTGCCACAACAAAAAAAGGGCAAGAGTGTCTTCAAATTGGACTTAGACACGCATGAGTACATCTTGGGGTGTCTTGGAGTGGTGGACAAGAACGACTGAGATTGTACTAAGAAAATGTATGTAGTCTCATGGCAGGGAAACAATATGTCCACTTGTCCTACAAAATGGAATTTTTATTTAGACTGCTTCTTTTTAGTATATCCCAAACAACCACTGTGCTAGTTTTATTAAATTGTTTTTGTAAATCCCAAACAGTAAAACCCATGCCTATTTTTAGTATATCCCAACAACCACCACACTAGGTTCCCATAACGAATCCAGACATCCTACAAATCCATTCATCTTGTAATAATAGAAGCAAACCACCGCGCTGGTGGCTGTTAATATCCTAGTGCAAACCAACCACTGCACTGGCCAATAACTTATCCTGCACTACTACCATGCTATCCCTACACTACTACCGTGCTATCCTAAAATTTGTTGCATAGTGCTAGTGCCCTTTAGACTGGTTATAGTTAACCGTCAGATTTCAACCACCAGGGTACTTAAAACATTTAAGTACTAACATGGAAGCAGGTCGATACAAAATCAGGTATTATGAGCACCATGAGAATATCCACAAGTTCAAGAAATGTCTACAAGATTTTTATTATTTCAAAAAATGAAAAACTTTTGCTTCTCAAGGAAATTCCAGACTCCCAAATATCTTATCAACCTCTCTATAACAAGCATCTCCCAACTCTTGAGGCTAGTCTACTACACAATCGTAGACTCTTCACACACTTAGATTACAAATTACTTGCTTGACTCTACCGACTTATATGCCCATAGTAACTCCTCCTTTTGCTGGGGGTCCTCTTCATCTTGCTCTTTGTGCTCTATACATCTTGGCGCCTCTATCATGTCTTGCCAAAAGAAATCTACATCATGAGCTTGACAAGTACCTTAAAGGAGTAGGAAAAACAATAGCTAGGGAAATTAATATTCACTGTCTATGCCAACTCCAAGCAATACACCCACCACCGAAGGATGTCCTCCTTGCAACTATTTTCCTCCTTCTTCTTTGGGTCTATTTCTGCAAGGATGCCATCCAACATCATTTTCAAATAGAACAAAAGCATTCTAAAGTCCTTTGGGTATGCCATAAATTCACAGTAGGTGGATCAGTGTATAGAGTTTTGGGGCTAGATTTGGTAATGGGCTCTTAGTTGTGTCTGCACTGCACTTAAATAGGGAGAGAGTTCATTGAGCCCAACCTTCTCATTCTTCAGTCTCATGTTAGTTGTCTAATCTAAATCTTTCGTCTCACATGAGTTGTCTGATCGAAATCTTTCGACTCACATTAGTTCACTAATCAAAATCTTTCATTCTCACATTCGTGATCTAATTGAAATCTTTTGTCTCACATTACTTGTCAAATCAAAATCTTTTGTTTCATCATTATCACACCGCACTAGCATGGATCTAAGGACACTATCTAGTCACATAGCTAAGAAAATATTACCCAAGTAAACTTTGGAGAAGATTAACAATTCAATAGATTACACACAGATTACAATCTCAAAGACTCCTTTACTTCATATTACATCTTAAGGACTCCTTATTGACCTCCTTAATTGTAGGCTCGTCCCTCCTTGCTCCTTTCCAAAATGGGGCTAGTTCCTTCCTGTAGGGGCCCGGCCCTTCCCTTCATGCCGCTTCCTCTTTCCTTGATTTGAGCTTCCTAGTTGTGGGTCGGCTTCTTGCTCCTTTCCTAAAGGGGGCTGGTTCCTTCCTTCAGGTTCCTTTTCCTTGCAGTCAGTTGGCCTTCTTTAATTTGAGCTCTTTGTCTTCAAGATCTTTTGCCCAATTGGCAAATTGAGCTGCAGCATCTACTTTCTCATCATAGATAGTTGTAGCAGGCAGGCACATTTGATCTGTCCATGACCTAGGCAATGGCAAATGGCATTCTCTACATAGCGATTTTGTATGCACAAACATTCCAAAGCAAAAAACATGCACAAGGTCGTAGCACGCAAGCCATTGGATAGAGCAGTCATCTATGATAGGGGTATGGCAGATCTTGCATTTCAAATCTTGTTGCATAGTAGGAAAGGCATCCGATTTAACTATTGCGATCGTCAATACCACACTCTTGCTCTGTACATGACAAAGTTGCTTCTTGATTCCTTTTTCCCTCATCCTAAGGCTACGGATGTTCTCCTTCATCTCCTCCACTTTTTGCTCACTCTATGCAACAAATTTATCTGAATCCCTCAGCATCTATTGAAGATGCGTAAATTGTTGAAAAACATCTTCATGGGCCATTTCCAAGACTTCCAATCTAGTTTGGAAATCTCTCAAGAAGATGGACTTCTTTTCATAACTGTCGAAAGCCATGGCAAGCTCGTGCAAACATGTATCTTGATCTTCTTACAGGTTCTTGTAGCTTGCTCTTTGAACTTCTAACAGTGTTTCAAAAAAAAAACCCTCATCGTGGCTGCTACAAATTGCTCCACCATGGTGGCTGGAACTTGATCCACCATTATGGCTAGAAGTTACTCCACCATGGCTACTCCCTGCATCCTTCCTGTCCTGATTAGCTGCTTCATTGTTTTGTCCACCCCGGCTGCTCTCTGCCCCATCCTTCCTAGCCTTGAATCTCTCGCATAGTTCCTACATCACCTTTCTGGTTTTTGCATTCTCCCTTTTTAGCTCCTCCATCATTTGGTTTTTTTCAATGTTCAATAGTTCTGCATGTTGCAGAGCCATTTGTAAAGACCCTCCTTTTTGGCCTCTAATCTTCAAGATTCTTTCACATCTTTTTTAAGCTCCTTGACTACCATGTTCCTGTCATTTCTCACTTCTTCGAGCCTATCTTGGAGCTCCTTCATGCACTTCTCTACTTCTTCTCTTCTATGCCTTTCCATGTTGACCAATTTTGTAGTGGCCTCAGCTTGCTCTTGTGCCTCCTCTACCTTGGCTTCTGCACCTTCCCTGAGACTTTTCTTAGGTTGCGCAGTCCACTGCCTTTGCTACATCGATGGCTTTCTCTTGTAGAAAAGTCACCTTCTGAGACATCTGCTTATCGTATTGCTAAAAAATCCCTTTGAGGGTGGATGCCATTAGGTGAATTGCAACTCCAGTAGACTAAGATGACAATTGGGATTTGCCATCCATGCAATTCTTCAGGTTGGTTAACATGCTCTTGGAGATCGCCCTTGAGAAAGATACATCACTACAAGGCATAGGTACTTTTCCGACAAAAATCCCACCTTTTTTACACTAAAGTTTTTTTTGATGGGCACAAAGGTCGTTATTTATGTCGTGATAAGCGTCGCTATATAGCGACACTAATAAATGTCGCTATATAGTGACACTGGTAAACATCGCTATATAGCGACAATTAACAGAAGCTTTTAAAAAACATTAATGGGGTTAAACAGAGCCACAGCAAGCCCTATTTTGCTCCACTAATGTTTTTTATTTAGTAATTACAAAAGAATGTTTTTTATTACAAAAGTTTCCTTGTGTAAAGGGTGATATAAAATCACTTAAATGAACTGAGCGACAAAAGCATATACATGTCGAAGATATACAACATTGTTTGTTACAAAATTACCCTTTTGAAAAGGGTGATACAAAATCTCTCAAACGAGCTAATATACAAAAGCATATATATGGCGAAGTATATGCAAACTACTACTAGTACTACTTTTACTACTACTACTATTTCTCATCCGAATCATCATCATCGTCCTCGTCCTCATCTTGCTAGCTTGATCCTTGGCCCTCGTGAGCTATGTCTGATCCCTAGCCCTCGTGAGTTGTGCATGATCCCTGGCCCTCGTCGAAGTTGTGTAAGCCTAATCCCTCATCATCACCGCTCACCTCTGCTAATGGGACGTTCGAGCTTTGATTCTAAGAGTGAAACCATATTAATTGGAAATTAGATTGGAACTTAAAGAATAAAATAGTTTAAAAAGTGAGATTACAAGTAGGAGTAGACTTATACCGTGCAAGCAGCCACCTCAACTCAATCGACCGTCACTCCCAGTGCCTCCTGCTCAATAAACCATGGCTTTGTTCCTACACGAAACGCGCGTCTCATCTCTGCGTCTGTAGGAAGGCGACCCATTGCAGCTTGTTGTGGGCCCAATTTATGAGAGTTAGATAAAGTGCATGCAATATGTAGTAAAACAAATAGAACAATACATTAAATGAGAAGAAGTAGACTTACCACGGTTTCCTCAAATGCCAACCATCCGCCTGCATCAAAGTGAGAAATACCTACAGAGTCCAACTGTCTCCTTGCAGCCCTCCTCTAACCCTCCAACATTTTGGGATGGTCCCTGTTCTGCTTCTTGAAAAACTTCCAATCAACTTTGTCTGCCTAGTTGGGTTTAGCCTTTCCCTTTGCTATGGAAGTATGCAAGGTTGACCTATGATGCTTCAAGACCAAACCCATGCGCTCTCGCATGTAATTCTCATTGAACTCCCAATTTGGGGGATTAGGGTATTTTCTTTTTAATTCATCGATGACTGCCTGCTTCTTTTGGTCATCATGGTACCACCAGTCAGTAGCTATGCCACTCCTAAAGTGGTGGCTCATGCTTGTTCTCATGTACAACGCCAAGCTAAATTTCACACTTGGATGGAATGTGTGGGGTAGAAGAGATGCATCATGGCACAAAGAGTGAGAGCACAAGTGAGGCAAAATCCATGTATTAGAATGAAGGAATGACCTCCATTTTATAGAAAGAGAGGATGGCATAGGCACCTCCCCTAAATCAGTGGCAATCAGCCCCTACATTAGTGGGACTAGCCTAAATCAAAGGAACATCCCATGTGGGGGCCTTTGGCTTACATCATCACTTAGGTCACACACTAGACACATCATAGCACTAGATGTGCCTCTACAACACACACACACACACACATGTGACTCCCCTAGATGCACACATGCACCATAGAGCAAGCCCTTGACTATATTTATCCCAACATACCCCCCCCTCAAGGGTAACTTTGCCTCTTGCAATGCCACAGATACATCTAGTCTCATAGTTTCTCATGCCATCTCATGGTGGTCACACATGGCCATCTCATGGTGGTTAAGGATAAATCTATGTCTAGGATCTCATTCTAGCAAAGGTGCCCAAGGGTCAAGGTCTACAAAAATGGGATAGACCAAACACATATCACATGGCCTACATCATATGGTGACTAGAGGTGATTTACAAAAGACAAAACACATAGCATTCTTTTTGGAACACTATTCTAGGCAGGGAACCTCAAAATTTGACCAAGTGATGATAAACAAAAATTCAAAGACAAGTTTCTCAAAAGGCAACACTTTAAAAGCTCAAAGGCTTGGTTGCACTCTTCGGTCCATAAGAATTCCACTAATAATTTGTAAAGTGGACTAGCTATCATGGCATACCGCAATATAAATCTTCTATAATAGTCGGCATGTCCCATAAAGACCTGTACACCTTTGGAATTTGTAGGAGGAGGCAATTCCATGATGATTTTGATCTAGTGGATATGTGTTCTTTTTTGGGAGTGGTGTAGTCACTTGGAGCAGCAAGAAATAGCCTACAGTTGCCTTGTCGAGAATAGAGGCTGAGTATAGGGGTGCAACAATGGTTGCATGTGAGGTAGCTTGGTTGCATAAGCTACTTTATGATATGCATCAGTCTACAGATGGGCCAGTTGTCATTTATTATGACAACATGAGCAGTATACACTTGGCAAATAACCTAGTCTATCATGCTAGAACAAAGCACATTGAGGTGCATTATCACTATGTGTAGGAGAAGGTTCTAGTAGGTCTTATTGATCTAGTTTATGTCAGTATGCTGCAGCTTGTGAGTGGAGAGGGCAAGGGATCTGACTAGTAGTGCATCTCATGAGGAAGGGGAGACCTGTAGGGATGTGAGTGTGTAGACTCGTCTATATCCCTCGTGCCACCACAATAGCCTCGACCCTTACTACTCTTTCTAGACCTAAGATGGGTACTGTTATGGATAAATTTGTCTAAGGAAAAAGGCATTATTATGTGTGTGTGTTTGTATGTGTGGCAATAGTATAATAAAATATGGTGTGCATAGGGCCCAGGGTTGAGGTGGCAGGGCATGACCATGTGCCACCCTTCCACATAAGAGGACCCATAAGGTGTGATCCATGGTAGTAATATTATAAAATGTAAGATGTCATGGCTCCTCCATGTGCCACCCCTCCACCTAGGCTACATTTATTGAGATATGGTTCAAAGTCCATGGGAGAAGTACACAAAGTCCATGGGAGAAGTAATATAAAATAGGTGGAGATGGATATTATATTGGGTTATTCCCTCCATATAGGATAGGCCCATGTGGGGGAGGTATAGAAGGTCCAAGAGAGCAAGTTAAGTAATGGGAAAAGTAGGATGAGGTCACAAGATTCCTTGTGCCAACTCTCCACTTGTCCTCCTAGAGTTTGAACGTGTTATAAAATTGGGAAGAGACCAAGGGAGTATCATAGGCTTGAGATATGGGGCTTGATTTATGTGGAAAAATGAGGCAAAGTGTTGTCGCACACAATTGAGAGTGTGTAACCACCTAGCCCACATGGGAGACTTTTCCACACACACCATGCATGTGGGAGGATGCTATTATTGGGAGAGACCCCCTCTCTTGGCTATAAAAGGAGGGGGCTATTCCTTGATGAGACATGCTCATTCTTGTAAAGCCACCTAGCTAGTACTTTGATTTCCCCTTCGCTTCCTTTCAAATAAAGCATGGTCCTCTCCCCTTGATGTCTCCATCTTTACATTCCTCCTCCCATCATGTACATGCTTCTCTTCCCCCTCTCCCTTTCCCCTTGTGTCATAGTCTCCCTCTTCATTCCCTCCCCTTCTAATTCCTTTTCCTCTCTCATGATAATGTTTCCCTCACGTTCTCCTTTCCTCTATGGCCCTCGAGCGTCGCCATGCTTAGCCTCTAGCCTCTAGTCCTGATTTCTTTTCTGGCTAATAGAAATGGTGTGGCTGATGGGATCGAAATCTCCATGGCTAGTGGTGTAAAACCTGTTACTCCTACGACTGGGTGCGGCTCTGCAGCCTCTTCCGTGCATAGTTCTCTACTTTTGCACCTCTAAACTATGTACCTTCCCTGTCCCTACAGCTGCAAAACCTCCCTGCTTCTGCACTTTCAATCTGCCTTCTTTCTGCTCACGGTTCCTACGTGTATTCTGGCTGGCAAATCTTTTGCTCGTATCGATTGCATCTGCAAAACTGTAACATCTATGCTCCTTCTGAGTTTCTACACGCGCATTCGATTCGCGCATCTACTGTGTTCCCGCGTGAAAGTTTTCTGGGTTCCTAAGTCTTCGGGTCGCAGATAGTTTTCTCACTTCGCACATCTACTGTGTTCACTCGCGCGATAGTTTTCTGGGCTCTTGCGTCTTCTAGTCGCGGATAGTTTTTAAGAGTTTCTGCAAAACTATAACAGCAGATCCCGCACCCCCCCTCTCTCCTTCTCCTTCTCCTCTCCTCTCCTCTCTTTTTATTAAAGAGTAGGATTTGAACCCAAGACCTCCCACTTCACAAAAGGGAGACTTATCATTGAGCCAACAAGTTGCAAGTAATGAAAATGTAATGATTTTTGTTTATATATTGAAATCTCGGGAGCTGTAACTCTCTAACCGTGGGGAGTTTACTTTTGCTATAAAAAGCAAAAGTACTTCATTTCATGTGCTCTATTCACATCTCCTGCTAGATTGCTGATTCGGAACTTTTTCAAGTCCACTTCATAGATGCACGCCACACAAGGAGGGTGGATATTTATGTCACTTCTCGATGAGTTTAAGGATTTGGTGCCTGGTCCTCTGCTCATTTCGGCTACCAATTGGCGAGATCTCTTTCTTGATCTTCATGTCGACCTTCAACGACTGATTGTCCAGTGCATTGTTCAAGGAGACGACGGGTGGGATGATACACCGTGGTTGGTTCAAGATGAAGAACTATTGATACATTGGGAGAACTTTGATTTTAATTCTACTCATTGTGCGATGATCGAGCTACTTGCTTCTTCAGAGGTGATTAAAAGGGTGTCCTTAATCGAAGGGTGGGATGCTCCCCAAGCTTGGGGGAGATTTGGTGCATCTGCTTGTTAATTCGTGTGGATAAGCTCGTCTTGAATGGTTTATTCTCAATCTCACTACAAAGGTTTCTAGGCCTCAGCTATGGTTGGTAATCTTTCGACCAAGGAATCCATTTGTACCTAATCAACCTTTTGTGCCTCATTTCGAGCTTCAAAATGTAATTCTTTATGGTCTAAAGATAAACTATCAACAAAGGATTGCAAGTTTATTTGGTGCTGAACGTTTGGCTCAAGTGTTGAATTCTCCCCACCCTCTCCTTCTACCTATCTTGGACTACCGAGAAACCTGGGATGCCCGAATTTTAGTCTTGGTGTGATGACATCTTGGATCCTTCAATTTGATAGAGCTTACAAACCTTTGACCAAGGCTGCTGGTGTGGGTGTGAAGCTCACTTCACCGGGTGGTGAGGAGTACTGTTATAGCAAGTCTACACCTGCAAATACTTGCAATCAAGCTGAGTACTTGGCACTCATTTTTGGGCTACAAAAGGAACAAGAACATCACGTCAAGCAACTTGAGGTGCAAGGAGATTCTCAACTAGTGTGTGAACAAGTTAATGGAAGGTGTAACATTTTTCTTTGCACAAAATTTTGCAACCTTGTGTTTAGAAATTAGTATTAGTAGTCCAAATTTTTTCCCCTTATCAAAAGTCTATCCTTGATTCACTATAACTTATGTAAATATATGTGCATTGGATCCAAATTTCAAAGAAAGTTGGTAACAATATGTGAGTCAACTAACTCATTTAATTGTATTATTGAATAAGTGCCTTCAAAGTTATGTACCCGCTCATCATGGACATATCCACATACCAATTTAATTTAATTGCACTATTATAGGCATTTGCAGTTGGAAAGAATCTCATTTGTTTGTTGACTCCAAGTAATTGGATAATTTAATTAACCTAATTTTGGAACACAAGTGTCATTGCACAACAAATATTGATGCAATGACTTCAGTAAATTACCTTTTTGCAGTCCTAAAGACATATACTTCCATTGTAAAATCTATTGATGTTGTGCCATGGCTTTGTGTGATTCACAATGTTTTGCAAGCACAATACTATGAATGATGACATTGATAAACATTTCCAAAAGCAATTCCTAGTGAATAGAGATGTTTTCATATGTATCTCTTACATGATAAACTTTCATATCACACCACAAGCAATTTAGAATGGCAATAGCTTCAAACCTTAAAGAAATTATGAATAAAGCTATCAAGATGAAGGAAAATGTTGCGCTCATTTTTTCAAAGATAAAATGTTCTATGAACTATATCCCAAGATAACAAGCAAGGAATAATATCTTCTTCATATGAAAAAGCATAGGAACATGTTCTTGCATTACCTTCTATGTAATGCCAAAGGATGATCCTTCCCAACTTTGTCCTACCTTAAAATCAAAACTATGTTCATGGGGCATCCTAGTTTTTTCCTACACTAAACACCCTTAACCTCCTAGTTTTATGAGTTGTATATCTGTGGGTATTTCCTCAAAACATACACATTAGAATGAGGTATTTTTCCACCCCTTGAAAATTGCACTAAACTTTCCCCTCTTTCTCCTAACTTTTCCTCTTGTTCCCCATTGTCTCCTATTGTCACAATCCCCATTTCCTGTGTCTCCTCCACAAACCCTACCTTTTCCTCTCTAGTGCTCTCAACCTCGTCCACCTCATCCACACCCTTCTCCCATCCTCCTTGGTCCCCTTTACTCACTTCCTCCCCTTTCCTCCTTCCTTTCCATTCCATCTTGATAGCATGCCACCTTGCCCCAATTCATCATCTACTTGTTGATGTCTCCCTTCCACTTCCTCCCAATTCATTAGCTCCCCTTGTCTTCCCTTCTTGGTGCCTCTATGTCACCTCCTTTCTTGCTCATTTCCCTTCACTCGGTGCCTCTCCATTGACTTTGTACTTCCATCTTTACCTACTCCATTTTCCTAAACTTTTCTCATAGCCTCTCCAATGAGTCCCATCTTACCTAGCGCTCTTTCATAGTCCAAGTAGATCTGTCCTTATCTTGAATGCCTCCCTCTCTCTCTACTACCATGCTTCACTCTCAACAGATGCCTAGTTTTTGCCTCTCCTATCAGTAGATGCTTCCTTTTCCATCATTCCTTACCTCTTTCATTGTACAAAGTCTTTAGAGTACCAACATTTGCAGATCAACACAAGAACTAAGGACTTGACAAACTTAGTCGACTTATGATCAAAACAATAAGAATACATACATTTTATAGAATCACTAACTCAATGAAGAGTCAATGAAGAAATCAGATGATATGAGAACAACCTTAGGCTTGCACCAATCTACCGCCATGGACTCAATTCGTCAAAAGTTCAAGACGAATGAGTAGATAGAGTCAGCATTATAAATCCTTAGACCTTGTTGCACTCTACCTTCACAGACTTAAGCTATCAAGCTATCATGATATAGATGGACCATATGACAAGAATGCATGTAGTTTTCTAAACCCACTAAGTCATCCAAGTAGCTTAAAAGTTCCTGTAGTAGATATACATAACATGAAAAAGCTTACTTGTCCTTGCTCGAGTATCTTGATAATATTATTTCATCAAGTGCAATGATTGGATAGAGAGTATCACAAGAATGCATGTATTTTATAGTAGTCTATCAAAGCATTCATGACCTACATATATAGTATGACAAGAATGCATTATTATGTTGATTTACTAAGTCAATCAAGTGAGTGAAGGCCTTCAAAAAGTTAGTCTATCAAGAATGCATTATGCAAATAGATCTATATAGATAGTATGACAAGAGGGCATGCATTTTTTAGAATCACAAAGTCATTCAAGTGAGTGAAGTTCTTCATGGACTCAGTCCATCCAAGAATTCATGCTCTAGAAAGTATGTATGACAAGAATGTAAGCATTTTATGAACTCAGTATGATAGTCAAGAAAGTGAAGTCCTTCACAAACTTAATCTATCAAGATTCCTTCACAGTCTTACTTTGTCGAGGATAAATAATAGAATGATATGAGGCCAAAAATTTTATAGACTCACTAAGTTAGTCAAGTGAGTGAAGTATTTGACAGACTTAGCCCTAGTTCATGAAGACTCTATGATCTTGATTACACAATATGATAAGAGTGAATCTATAAATGGATACACAAAGCTAGTTGAGTGAAGATCTTCATGATGTAAATATATAGTTTCACAAGAGCATGTGCATTTTGCAAACTCACTAAATCAGCCAAGCGTGTGAAGTTCTTCATGGATGTAGTCTATGAAAAGTAAATGGCCTAGATGGATAATATGACACGAATGCATGCATTTATCAAACTACTAAATCTATCAAGTTAGTTAAGAACTACACATAGTCTCTATAAGTTACCTAAAGAAGGAAGAGCTCCTTTCTCTAAAGTTTATTCTAATATTATAAGAAATGAATTAAAGGGAAAGAAGCCACATACAATGGAAAATTATGTATTTACTAGTAGATGCTTTCAATTGGAAGAGGTCTTATAGTTTATCTGACAACAAAGGAGGAGAGTTGTAGGGAAAATGGTCTTAAGATAGATCATGAGAAAGAAACATGATTGGAAATTCTTCAAGAGACGATAAAAGCATTGATAGTAGCTATTTCTAGTGATAAGGATAATGTCGAACAATGTTAAAGAGAAGATAATACAATAGCAAATCCAAACATTGAGAATGAACCAAAATAAAAAATGTTTTAGGACAAAAGGACGAAGTGAGAGCATGATCTTCATATTTTAGGAATGAAACAAGAAAAATCCCACAAATTGGGCAATCGACCACAAGTGGCAATGAAGAAGAAGTAGACATGACCTTTATGGATATGAAACTATTGGTAATCAACCCAGCATAGGAGTTACAATTGGCATGGAAGTGTCCACCCAATTGATGCTTTGACCATTGAATCGAGAAGAACCAAATGATGGTGCTAGTAGCAAAGCAAGTAGAGCCTTTGAAAGGACAAAAGGTCAATTAATTTGAGAGAAGTTTTCCCATATGTCTTTTGGGCAAACCAAACCCTAAATTGCAAAATCAAAGATGCTTAATTCTAGTGGCATTCAGTGATTCTTCTCTTGCTCCATTATCTATATCAAGCAATTAACAACGTTCACTTTGGGTATTTGATGGACCTATTTACAAACAAACCTCATGTTATTGATACAGTAGCAAACCTTGTTCACTATCTATATCAATTTGATGGACCTATTGACAAACATATATTTTTCTTGGACAAAAAGAATGTTATAGAGGGATGACATTTTTAAGAGCTAGATTCCTCTCTAGATTGTAGTGCTTAGAAGCACATAGATGACATGTGGCCAAACTTTGCAAAGGAGCCATGTAACTTATGTCTTATCCATGATTTTTCTTTGCTCATTTGATGGCTCCTTTGCAAAGTTTGGCCACGTAAGTTATGTAACTTATGTCTTATCCATTGATGAGCTCAAAGATGATATATGGTTTGATGAGATGTTCTCGATTTGATGGTGTTATAGTTGGGCCAACCGATAGCTTCACCCGTAATGGCCACTAGTAGAAAAGTATTATAATTAAGCCCTAGTTGGGCTAATTTAGTATGAATAGATGACATTTGAAATTAAAGGAAAGGACTATTTGGCATGCTAGGGAACATAGACTTGGAGATATTTTTTGATGTTACATGGTATGTTCCCCCCCCCTCTTTTTCTCCCACCTTTTCCTCTTTCTATTTGTGTTTATTATGAAAAAGCTATACATTAGGTGAATGGTGGGTTCCCCCTTTTGAAATCTCTCCACTTCTTTTTGTATATTTATGAACACAACTCTAGAGAGAGCTAGAAGTACCATTGACATGCATTTCTATTTACATGTCATGCAAAGATCATGCAAAGGAAACACTTATTTCATTAATTTTGGACCCATATGTCTACTTTTGGACTATTCCTTAAAATCCTTCCCAAATGAAAAGTTTACTTTATGAAACTGTCATTCGAGAATCAAAAGTTTACTTTCTAGCACTGTCATTTTCACATAATACATTTCAAAATATCTCTCTACAATGTTGTACAAATAATGCAAAAACTACTATTAAGTCCTAAATTTGTATTTCTTGTTTATAAGAATCATATTCTTAAAATAAAAAATATGAGTTATTAGTTTAAATCCATGAAAAACCATGCTATTGAGGATTCACAACATTTTAAAAATGTATACATAAGAGACCTATAAGACTCTTTTTACTTTCAATGCAGAAAACTATAACACTCTTGAATATTCAATAAATTAAAAGGTTTATATAGACATGAGACATGATGGAAGCCTCTTTTATACTCCAAAAAATAGCAATAGCTATGCTTGCAATTTTACATTATCATATCATAAGTTTTACAACAAATATTGCTTTGGATGAGTCTTTGTACAAAGGATCTCCTGTGGCATTTTCAATAATTTAATTTTTCCTTTACAATGAGTTTAGTATAAATGGGCGATCTAAACATTTGCTTGTTTGAATGTCCTTTTCTATCATGATAATAGAAATGAGCAATCCAAACATTTGCTTGTTTAGAATGTCCTTTCTATCATCACTTGTCGCTTGGGTGCCATCTTCATTCACTCTCATCTGACTACCACCACCACCTTCACTCTTTCTCGATATTTGAATGGTGTTATCATGGGCATTCTTCATTTGTGCTATCTCCTTCTACTTCCTCTAGGTGAGCATCTTTATGAACTCTGTAATGTGCATAATAATTGGTTGCAGTAATTTTATTTTGTCTTCTACATCATACCCCATGTGCTTCTTTGTTTTCTTTGACCTTGATTTCTAGGATACTATGACTGTCTCTATGGAAAGTCTTGAAATTGCATCATGGTTTGGGACCCATTCCTTTTTCAGACAACTACTATACAATGTACTGTTATCTTGGTTCTCCTTCCTACCCCTTAGCTCATACAATATTTCTGTAAATGTTGTAGCTCTCCCCCGGTCATCCATGCTCACGTCAACTACTTTCGCAACCCAAAACTTCACGTTCTCATGTTCATCATCCCCGATGGTTGAACTGCAACAAAACAATGGACATCTATGTCTATTTGTGGCATAAACTCTCTCTTCTTGGGTCCACAATATGGACGCGGGAGCAATGATTCAAACTCATTTTCAAAGAGACCACATGCTGGACGCAAGTCATTACTAACATTTGGCCAAAATAAAGGCCGTTCTGCCTTAATATCATCTTCTCGCATTTTTGCAAGGTCCTTTATCAATTGGTAGGTCTTGCTGATTACAATAGTAGTGTGTTTCTTCCAAGAGGGCTTCCAATCAGGAAATCTCCGGAGCATTTCCTCTTTGTATGTAATAAAAGCTTTTAAGCCTTCTATTTCACCTTTGGATTTCTCACTGAATTCTTTTATAGGAGCCCATGTTGGATGCATTTCTTTGCTCGGGATTGAAGTTAAGAGAGAGTAAGGTTCTTCAGGTTCCCATTTTGTATCAAGAGAATAGTGTTGCCATTGCATCACTAGTTTTTCATCCTTTAAGAAAAAGCGAAAATAGTGTGGAGTGCTATGACTTGTCAGGGCATCACCACCTTTTTGTATGAAAGGTAGAATAAAGCTCTTCCAATCATACATCCTCTCAACCATTGAGCATATTGTTCCTTCCTTATGGCCACCAACTTGCCTCCCACATTTTCTTATCAAGTCATCCATTGTCTCCATGTCCTTGTGTTTTAGTTCTCTTGAAACCGTGCTAAATACCTGATCGATATCCTCATGTGTGTGCCCAACCAAAAACCTAACTTCAATCTCATTGAAGATTCTATGAGTGATTAGCATTGAGAAAAATGCAAAGAAGAGTACATTCTTATTCTCTCGTCTGAAATTGTTTGCTTGTACTCTTAAAGTTGCTGGTAGGTGACCTTTTTTTGCAGGTACATTGTGAATTGCCTTCATAACGGATTTACAACTTGATTGCTATCATGTAGATGCAAGGAATCAATCCATATGTCTGCAAAAAACTTAAATCCGTGCACTAACACTCCACATAGATGTGTCTTTAAAAAGTATTTTCCCATGTACTCATTTGGGTGAGAAATAGCTTGCTCCTTCCAAAATGCATATTTTCTTCAAGAATGTCAAACAAGTCCATGATGAAATTCTCTCTTTTTTTTGTAAGCTTCTTTTTGTTCTGGAGATGTTGCAAACTCAAGTGCTCGCTTTAGATCATCACAGTCATTGCACTTTGACATTTTTTGCCTCTTTGGGATTTTAACATGTCCAAAGCTTTTTTTCCAAAGAGTATAAAAAGTATGAAAAGATGCCGGTGCATGCCCTCTTTGGGTCTGTCTTTCTCAAATAGAGTTAAATACATCTTTTTTTGTCAAACCTATCGGAAGATGCATTTCTGATAGACGGGGTTGCAGTAAAGAATTTTCATAAATGTAATCTTTCAAAATTGCTGTTGCTGCAACCATTGAGGCTCTTGTTTTGGGCCTTCCTGTGTTTCCATGAATGTTAAATTTAACTCCATACTTTACTTTATTAGCCAAATTCCAATATGTGCCATGTGATAATCCTGTAATAATGCGATATGCATTATTGCAAATACTTTTTCCATTTATAAGAGGCCTTATCTGTTGTCCTGAACTTCGCCTTCTCTTATCATTTACAAGAAAGCAAGACAATTTCATGAGTAGGTATTCATTTCTTCTGCTTTCTTTCCTTTGTAGACATGTTCTTTACAACCCTTGATGTCATGTAAGTTGATGGATCGCATACATATATGCTTACAACATGTAGATCACATTGCTTTTAGCATAACATCTTCATTCATTACTCTTATTCTCTTTGGTTGCTTTTTTGGATCTGCCTAGACTCATTGTCTTTTCATGCATCTGTATGTCCGTTTTGGGACCTTCTTTACATTCTTATTTGGATTTGTGTAGTTCTCCTTGTAAGATTTATTTGTCACGTTGTTTTCATGAGATGTTGCATCCTTGATCTTATCACTCTGACAGTCAAATACTGAATATTCCTTTGTTGATGTCATCCTTACTTTTGATACATTCGACAAACCATTTGTAACATTAACTATTTCACAATCAAAGTCAAATACCGAATAGTCCTTTGCTAATCTCATCCTTACTTTTGATACAATCATAGAACCACTTGTCACAATGGCATTAGAGTGTCTAGAATGATCTTCAAACTCATCTATTCCTAAGAGAACATCACTCATTGATGCACTTTCTATGGATTTCATAACTCCATAGTCAGTGGTGATAGAGTGTCCAGAATGATCTTTAAACTCTTCTATTCCTGAGAGAACATCACCCATTGATGCACTTTCTATGGATTTCATAACTCCATAGTCTTGAAACTCCTCTACTCCAGAGAGAACATCACTCATTATACTATCGTGCATGATTTCCCATAATTCCATAGTTACTTGGTTTGAGTCCAAGAACTTTATCAGTATCCATGAAGCCATTCATGCTTGAAAATATATCACTTTTGACATCTTTGCCCAAGTTCTCAATGTGCATGAACTCATCCACTCCGGATAAGGCATCACTTGTGAAATATTTTCCTTTCTCGGTACCAATGAACTCATCAACTTCTGATAAGACGTCAGTGCTATAGTTGAGTGCATTGGAATCATCCATCTCTGAAGGAATAGAGCTTGGTACATTGGCATATTTTTTCAATTCTTTGATGTTGTAGTATACATTATGTTTATCATTAAAAACCACATGCCGAGTCTTTCCAATCTTTAAAAATTGCATGCTCCATCTCAAATCCTTACCTACCTCATAGTAGGGACCATCCAATGACATTGAGTTATCATCCATACCATCATCATTAACTTTTTGAATTCTCATCTGCGCAAATGTCCAGTGTTCCACTTGTTCAAATCCCAAGACTTGACCTTCTGATACATTCTTATTTGCAAATGATAACATTTGCAAAATATCTCCCACTCTAAAATCCAAAGATATGCACTTTGTATTCCTAATGACATGTGTTGGGGGATAAGTCTTATCTCTGTCCCATGCAATAAATGCTTTGTTGGAAGTATTATAGGGCATAACATCTCCAAGGATTTCCATATCCCCACACTTATGCTTTAGCTCAACATGTGCACTAAGAATCCTTGATACGATAACTGCCACTTTATCTTCGCCAAGTCTTCTAAAGTGACAAATAGAATTTGGATCACTTTCATGGATTGTAGCAAATGCAACTACTTCTCTTTTGCAACATAGAATCACCTCCATTCCCAGAATAAATTTTGTAGATATCTCCTTTGTGAGTTTCCTTTGCAAACAAGCTATAACAACCATTATAAAGAACATTAGTCTCTTCTCAATAATCTACTTTATTAATGATTTAAAAATCTAGATCTTGTTTAAAAATTTAATCAAACCCTAAACCCTGAACCCTAAATCCTAACCCCCAATCCCCAAACCCTAAACCCTAATTCGACCCTTGAAACCATAAACCCTAATTCCTAAACCCTAAACCCTAAATCTTAAACCCTAACCCCTAATTTCTAAACCCTAAATTCTATACCCTAATCCCTAATTCCTAAATCCTTAAACCCTAAGCCCTAGATCCTAAACCCTAATTCCTAAGTCTAAATCCTAAACCCCTAAATCCTAATCTGTAAACCCTAACCCCTAATCCCTAATCAAAAATCCTAATCCCAAAACTCTAATTCCTAAACCCTAACCCTTAAACCCTAACCGTTAAACCCTAAACCCTAATACCTAAACCTAAACTCGTAAACCCTAATCCCTAAATTCTAACTCATAATCCCCAATCCCTGAACAGTAAATGTTAATCTTGACTCTTGAAACCCTCAACCCTAACCAATAAAAACCCTAAACCCTAAACCCTAAACCCTAAAGCCTAAACCCTAACTCCCAAACCCTAAACCCTAAACCCTAACCCCAAACCCTAAACCCTAAACCCTAAATCCTAAACCCTAACCCCCAAACCCTAGACCCTAAACCCTACCCCCTAAACCCTAAACCCAAACCACCAAACCCTAAACCCTAACCCCCAAACCCTGAACCCTAAACCCTAACCCTCAAACCCTGAACCCTAAACCCTAAACCCTAACTCCCAAACCTTAAACCCTAAACCCTAGACCCTACCCCCCAAATCCTAAATCCAAACCACCAAACCCTAAACCCTAACTCACAAAGCCTAAACCCTAACTCACAAACCCTAAATCCTAAACCCTAACTCACCAAACCCTAAGCCCTAAACCCAAACCACCAAATCCTAAACCTTAAATCCTATGAGTGTTTTCAGTAATATCATTTATTTAAGTAATAGTTTTAATTAGAATTCATAAGTAGTAGTGGAATTGATAGTAGGAATGTGGGAGTGGGAATGGGAGTGGGAGTTGGGAGGGTGGTAGTGGGAGAAAGGGAGAGTGGGAGAGGGAGTGGGAATGGGGGCGGTGGGGGTGGGGGTGGGAGGATGGGAGTGGGAGTGGGAGAGCGAGTGGGAATGGGGGAGGTGGGGGTGGGGGTGGGAGAATGGGAGTGGGAGTGGGAGAGGGACTAAGAATGGGGAAGGTGGGGGTGGGGTGAGGGTGGGAGGATGGGAGTGGGAGTGGGAGGGGTGGGGTGGGAGGATGGGAGTGGGAATGGGGAAGGTGGGAGAATGGGCGTGGGCATGGGAGTGGGAGAGGGAGTGGGAATGGGGGAGGTGGGGTGGGAGGATGGGGGTGGGAGTGGGAATGGGGTGGGAGGATGGGAGTGGGTGGGAGAGGGAGAGAAGATAATCTAATGGAGAGGCCAATGGGAGAGGAGATAATAATATAGAAGGACCAATGAGAGAAACACTTAAAACCCTAGTTTTTCTTATATATACTCTCCTCCTCTCATTGTTTCTCTCATTTCAACAAGGAAGAGCAAGAGGAGAAGCAAAAAGAGGAGGAAGAGCAAAAGCAAGCACAAGCATAGATCTCAACTTTTTTCCAGGTACTTTTTTTAAAATTTGTATTCTTTGAAATTTTATTATAGAGAGAAAAGTGAAGGAAAGAATTTTAGAGAGAGATTATAAGAGAGAGAGTCTTGCTGCCTCGACAGCAAAAGAGAGAGAGAGGGAGAGAGAGGAGAGACTTTTAGAGAGAGAGAGAAAGAGAGAGGAGAGATGTTTAGAGAGAGACAGGGTGAGATGTAAAAGAAAGAGAGAGAGGGGAGGGCCGCGTGAGAGGAGAGAGAGAGAGAGGGGGGCCGCGAGAGGAGAGAGAGAGAGAGGGAGGAAGAGATTCGCGAGACAGAGAGACCGCGTGAGAGGAGAGAGATGTGAGAGAGAGATAGAGGGAGAGAGAGCAGTAAAGGGCTGCGAGAGATGGGTGAGACGAGAGGGAGAGAGAGACGAGAGAGAGAAAGGGAGAGAGGGAAAGGAGAGAGAGCACGAGAGAGGGAGGGGGAGAGAGAGAGAAAGGAGTGCCGAGAGGGAGAGAGAGAGAGAGAGAGAGAGAGAGAGTGTCGAGAGGGAGAGAGAGAGACCGCGAGAGAGAGAGGGGGAGAGAGAGAGAGGGGGAGAGAGAGAGAGGGGGGGAGGTACAATGCGAAGGAGAGAGAGAGAGAGAGTGGGGAGGGAAAGAGAGGGAGGGAGAGAGTGGGGTGCGCTATCACGACAATGCGAGAGAGAGAGAGGGGGGAGAGAGAGGGGGAGGGAAAGAGAGGGAGGGAGAGAGTGGGGCGTGCTATCATGACAATGCGAGAGAGAGAGAGGGGGGAGAGAGAGAGTGGGGAGGGAGAGAGGGGTGCGCTACCACGGTAGCACGCGAGAGAGAGAGGGGGGAGAGAGAGAGTGGGGAGAGAGAGAGAGGGGGGGAGGCACAGCGCGAGGGGGGGGAGAGAGAGGGAGGGAGAGAGGAAGCGCATGAGAGAGAGAGGGGGGGAGAGAGAGAGTGGGGAGAGAGAGGGGGGGGAGAGAGAGAGTGGGGAGAGAGAGAGGGGGGGAGGCATAGCGCAAGGGGGGGGAGAGAGAGAGTGGGGAGGGAGAGAGGGGCACACTGTCGCACTGCCGCGGTAGCGCACGAGAGAGGGAGGGAGGGAGAGAGAGAGAGAGTGGGGAGAGAGAGAGAGGGGGGGAGGCATGGCGCAAGGGGGGGAGGGAGAGAGTGGGGAGGGAGAGAGGGATGCGCTGCCGTGACAGCGCGTGAGAGAGAGAGAGGGGCAGAGAGAGAGAGTGGGGAGAGAGAGAGAGGGGGGGAGGCACAGTGCGAGGGGGGGAGGGAGAGAGAGGGAGGGAGAGAGGGGCACGCTGCCACGACAGTGCACGAGAGAGGGGGAGAGAGAGAGTGAGGAGAGAGAGAGAGAGGGGCGAGGCACAACACAGGGAGGGAGAGAGAGAGAGTGGGGAGGGAGAGAAAGGGAGGGAGAGGGGCGCGCTGCAGCGACAGTGTGCGAGAGAGAGAGGGGGGAGAGAGAGAGTGGGGAGAGAGAGAGAGGGGGGAGGCGCAGCGCGAGGGGGGGAGAGAGAGAGGGGGAGGGAGAGAGGGGCACGCTGCCGCATTGCTGCAGCAGCGCACAAGAGACAGAGGGGGGGAGAGAGAGAGTGGGGAGAGAGAGAGAGGGGGGGAGGTGCAGCACGAGGGGGGGAGGGAGAGAGTGGGGAGGGAGAGAGGGGCACGCTACCGCAACAACGCGCGAGAGAGAGAGGGGGGAGAGAGAGAGTGGGGAGAGAGAGAGAGGGGGGAGGCACAATGCAAGGGGGGGAGAGAGAGAGGGGGAGGGAGAGAGGGGCACGTTGCCACGGCAGCGCACGAGAGAGAGGGGGGAGAGAGACAGGGGGGAGGCATAGCGTGAGGGGGGGAGGGAGAGAGTGGGGAGGGAGAAAGAGGGAGGGAGAGAGGGGGGAGGGGGAGAGAGAGAGAGAGAGAGAGGGGGGGGAGAGGGAGAGAGAGAGAGAGAGAGAGAGAGAGAGAGAGAGAGAGAGTGGGAGGAGTGGGAGAGAGAGGAGAGAGAGAGAGAGAGAGAGAGAGTGGGACAGAGAGAGAGGGGCGTGGGCACCACGAGAGATGGAGTGGGAGAGAGAGGAGAGAAAGAGTAGGAGAGCGAGAGAGAGTGGGAGGGAGAGAGAGGGATGCATTGTCGTGGCAGTGCGAGAGAGAGAGAGAAAGAGTTCTTTGTCTATGAAATATCACCGGATGACATTCGTCAACTCCTTGACAGAATATTACATACCACCATTGGTAGAGTGGGACTATGCAACATAGTCATATTTGCTGATAAAGATGACAAGGAAAAAATGTCTCTACCCTAGAAAAACAATATGGCAATGAGCTTAAGATTTACAATGGTATATACTCAAGAAAAAGGGACAAGAGAGAATGCGGTCTCAAGATACAGAGCCTTGAAACCTTTTTCTTGTGCATGAAGAGCCCTTACAATGATCACTCCTTACAGAACAGCATAAGATGGAATGCAAAGAGATTGCAACTACTGCTAGAAGAGCATGAAGCTCTAATTCCCCTTCATTGCAATGCAAATCACTATGAAAGGCTAGCAAAAAGTGCTGATCTTTTAATTAGTATGATGGAATTTTTGCTACCGTCTGGATGGGAAGTCACATTGTGTCGAATGGGACATTTGTTTGAAGCTCTTATTAGAAAAGGACACCATGTAAATATTATTGAGAGCCCTGCTTGCTTGGAATACCTTGATACCGTGGCTTCTCTCATAATAAAGTATGATAAGAAAGGTCTGATCTCACATGAAGAGGATGCTGACATAGAGATGGTCATGTATGACGAGAGCAAGAAAGATTATGAAAATGCTAAAAGCTCTGGATATGATAGTGAGGACACCAGCGATAGTAAGGAAGCTGAAGAAGATGGATATGACACTGACCTTGCCTCAGAAGGTTACATAAAAAGACCATGAAGATATCTAGAGGTATGAAAACTTATGTTTAATTTTCTTTATTTATTTAAAGGCATTTTTAAATTTATAATTAATTTAAAGTTTTGAATCTCATAATTATTTTATCCTTTTATAGGAGAAGGGAAAGAGGGAGGATGAGGAGGACATAGCTGGAGTAGAGAATATAGAAAGCTCATCTCAAGAAAGCAAAGCTACTCTGGCTATCCATCGGATGACTCTAGAAAATAATCATACCTTGCAGCAAATGGAGGAGTCATTTCAATTTAGGTTTCAAGTTCGATAACAACCTCTTACTTTTCTATTCGATGAAGAGGACATTTCAATTCTTATAAACTTCAAGAAAGAGGTTAATGACAAGGTCATAATAGCTATCCTCAGGTTTGACACAAACTTTTTATTGACTTTATGCTTTTGTATTTCCATTGGATCAAATGAACTAATATTCTTTTCTTTTTATTGCAGTATGGTTTTAGAACAGCTTCCCCTATATATACAGAGATGTGCATATATGGTCGATCCTCTTGTTTCTAGTGTACTTACCAATAAGCAGAAGACCATAGATGATGTTTTTAAGTGGTTGCAACCTGTTGATTTGACTGCGGCGCGAGTTATCTTTACTGCATATCACGAGGAGTGAGTATCAATCCCTATCTAGCTTATCTCTTACATTGTGGAGGATTATATCAAATAATAATTATTCTTAATTGATAATGCAGCTCGCATTGGAGCTTGGTGATTGTGGACATCTTAGCCAAGCAATGTTTCTTTGTCAATTCAATAGCATCTATCCATGGCAGTGTGTAAGAGTAAGTATAAGGAACTTGTGTCATAATCATGTCAATGAGATGCATCCTATGCAATGCACACATTCATTTGATGTGTAGATCGGCTCGAAAGTTGTAGGTGCTATAGATGCACTTATGCAAATGGAAGGTGACTTAGAATATCAAATAGAGTATGTAACATGCCCTACAGCAAAGCAGAATGATGACCACAATTGTGGGTGGAGAGTTGGATATAACTGCTTTTTGCTCCTTGCTCAAATTTTAATTTGAGCGGCAGTGAAACCTCATTGTCGACATATACAGACCTGCATCTATATGCATTTATGTCATCTATCATTAAGGCATTTATTGATAATGTGGTGGAGAATCTAGAGGAAACATTGGTTACTACGCCCATAAGTTGTCCTAATGTAACCGTTGTATTGGACGAAATGGGGAGCTCTTTTGAGGTTAGGGTTATCATTAGCAAGCAACCTCGTGTTTTGACATTTGGTAGCGAGGAAGTTACAATCCTCTCTGACCCTTTGAAAGAGGCTAATGACAAATTCATGATGGCCATCCTCAGGTTTGATATGAACATCTCTTGGCTTGATACTTCAATCATTTGATTCAATCTGCTTCTAACATTTGTTTATTTATTGCTGCAGTACGGTTATATATATCTCACTTTCCTAGATCAGTATAGAATCGCGTGTGTATGCTCGATTCTCTCCTTTCAGCTGTACTTAGTGATACCAAGAAGATAGTAGATGATGTTTATTTAATGCTACAACCTTTAGACTTGGATGGCATGCTAGTTGTCTTTATGTCATATTATGAGAAGTATCGTCTCAATCTTTCTTTTACTCTTTTATTTGTAATATTGTGTCAATTAATACTTAATATTGTGATAAATCTTATCGCTCTTTATTGGTGATGTAGCTCACATTGGAGCTTGATAGTATGGGATC
The DNA here is from genome assembly GCF_047967505.1 of Dipteris shenzhenensis. Classification (NCBI taxonomy): domain Eukaryota; kingdom Viridiplantae; phylum Streptophyta; class Polypodiopsida; order Gleicheniales; family Dipteridaceae; genus Dipteris; species Dipteris shenzhenensis. The sequence goes on along the minus strand of NC_141625.1, from coordinate 24,628,157 downwards.
TTGATGACAACCATTGTTGGTTTGTCAATTCATTTATAGGCTTTCATGGGGTGTTCAAGTAAGTGTTCTTTTATCATATCATTATGAACATGCATCTTACTATTTACTACACAAATTCACTTTGTCATATGTCATGATGGACAGGTCTACAAACAAGTTAGTTTCTGCGATTATGAAAATCAGGGAGCATCAAGACCAACCAAATTTCTAGACACTCCTCACAATGGAGTAGAAAGACAAGTTTAGTAGTGGGTGGAGAATTGCCTACAACTTCATGTTGTTCCTCAATGAAATTTTTGAACATGTCTCTATAGAAGCATATACAAAGCTCGAGCAACAAGATTTTATGGCTAAGACTGTTCACTACCTAACTGCTACCATTGGGAAACAACATGATGGACTCAATGAAGAACTTGAGGGATGCAAAGAAAAACAAGAGACAATTCAGTCTCCTTCTGCATCACAGCCTCAAGTAGAAGCATTACAGTCTCCACTTGAATTAGAGACTCAATGCATTCTTCCTACACAAGAAGTAGAGGCTCAATGTGCATCTACAACATCACATCTTGCAAAGGAGGTAGAGATTGAGTCGATCCCGATTGCACCAAAAGTAGAATCTCAATGTACACCATCCACACAAGAAGTAGAGACTCAATGTACTCTTAGAGAATCATAGCCTCAAGAGGACTCATTAGACTCTATTCAGTTGTAAAACATGTAGAAAGAAACATGAGTCCTTGAATATTTTTATCTTGTTTGTATTGACTAATGATAGTGTTTTTAAAACTTATGTTAAATGTTACAATACATTAGGATATTTACTTATGATATTTATTCAATTTGTATTAACAATTCTAAAAAAATAAATTGTATTAGCAATTCTAATATGATCTACTCAGCCCTACCAGACTTGTTGCAGAGAATACAAAACTATTACAAGCCATAGAGGCCAAGATCACACTAGAAGATCTCATAATTAGTATCTCTTATCTTCTCAATAATCCAATCTTCCAAACTCCACGTCCATATCCTCAACATAATTACAATGAAGGAAGAAATTCAAGCAATCATGATGGACAGGTCACAGACGCCACATCCATATCCTCAACATAATTACAATGAAGGAAGAAATTCAAGCAATCATGATGGACAGGCCATAGAGGCCGAGATCATGCCACAGTTCTATCGTGTGTCAGTGGCTTATTTCAAGACGACCTCTAGTCGGCCGGTTCGGGCGAACTGGGTTAGTCTCCCAATTGAGTCTAACTGACTATGACTGGTGGCTATATAAGAGCAAGCCCGTGAAGCCCATCATCATCACTGGCTACAGCAACCCTGATTCCTTAGCATCCAGCCTCCGTCCTCTACTGTTTCTAGCATGCCATTGAAGCTTCTCTGACAGGAGTGCACGGCTGGGAGGCAGCGCCATCTATTGTATCAGTTTTACAGTAATCAAATTTTTGCTTCTCCATACTATATGCTTTTCTCTCTTGCATATGAGATCTTGTTATCTGTTGAGCACAGACGTTGTATTGTTTTCTTACACACAGTACCTGAAACCTGACATTCATCCATTTAATGAGCAAACTTCAAAGTGTTTAGAGGCATTACTGATTGTTTAGTGTGGGCAGATAGCACATGATTTGATTTTATACACACATGCCATCATTGTAAAGCCTATTCGGCTATTTCACAGCATTGTGTACATCATTTCAGCCTTGTAAAGCCTCTTGGCTATTCCCGGCATCATTTACCACAAGCCTTGTAATTTAAAGCGGATTATATATTGCAGTTCTATTTTCACCGATAGTTCAGATTTCACTTGCCACAATCAATGTTTTGCAGTTGATTCAGACAACAGTTTTCACAACACTTTGAGTACATTTCTTGCATTGTCTACAACTAGCAACCTCAATCTAGAGGCATCTGCTAAGCTAGACAACTCCAATTACGGCACATGGAAATAACGAATGGAGACCATTCTTGTACTTCAAAACAAATGGGAGTATGTCGATGGATCTACACCTAGACCATTGGATGATCTAGCTAGCAGTAGCTCTACTCCACCTGTTGTCACGCCACTAGCAACGGGATCTACAGCGGGATCTCCAGCTACACCAGCAACTTTCGCACCTATAGCGAATCCTACCATGTCTTGAGCATAGGAAAAATGGCATAAGAAATATAAGTATGCATATCATTTGATCAAGCAAAATGTGCAAGATGTTATGCGAGGACAGCTCAATACCGTCAAGACATCCAAAGAAGCATGGGATATGTTCACAGCTCTCTACGAGTCAAAGAACACTTCCAGGATTCTCACATTGAGAAACCAAATTAGCTAGAGTTTTTACAATAGCAGTGAAACTAGTCATGCTTATGTACTCCGGATCAAAGACCACAACAATCAACTCACAGTAGCAGGAGAGACTATAGATCCATTAGAAATGGTTCAAGTCATCCTACATGGACTAAGAGAGGGATACGAGAATCTAGTCTAGAGTATTGCCATTCAACGGCAAATTTTGACACTAGAACGTCAGTCAGTCTTACTTGGTGAAGAACTCGGGACACAAGCCATTCATGCACGCAAATGTTATTCTAAATATCAGGCATTCACAGCTTCAAACAGAAGCAGAGGCAGAGGTAGAGATCATTCCACAGAAGTGGTTATCATCAGCAACAACAAAATCAAGAAAGTCATTATCAACATCAGCATCATCATCATCCTTAGCAACATCAGCATCAGCAAAGAGGAAATCATTCCAACTGAGAAAGATTCCAAGGAAGAGGGAATGCATCCACCAATGTGTCAAACATCCAGTGCAAATACTGTCATAAGTTTGGACACTATGAAAGGAATTGCTGCCCACAAGAAGTAGTATGACCAAGGCAATCAATCCAGCAGTCTTTGAGGGAATATGTTTCTTGCAAACGAGGAAATGCAGCAAACTGGTACAGTGTATCTAGACATGGATTGCAATCCAAAAGAGGATTTCAACTATCAAGTCGACCAAGCAAAGCAGGATCCTTGGTATATCGATAGCGGTGCATTATCTCACATGACAAATCATCAAGAATGGTTCACAGAGTTGAAACCATTAGAAGGTTAAAAGAATGTTATCTACACAGTAGAGATAATACACCAAATCTAGTTCAAGGGACAGGAATTATCCCTGTGAAGAATTTCACTGGTACAAAAGGATTGGTAAAAGATGTACTCTACGTTTCAAAGCTCAACAAGAACCTCTTATCAGTAGGTCAAATGATAGAACACAACTATCAAATCATCTCCGATAGAGATGAATGCACTATTTCTGAGACAAATCCAGAAGATGCCAGCTGGTAGGTAAAGTGTCAAGAAAGGACACTTGTATAGAATGCTAGATATAGTACTAGATATGCATGCCATGTCAGCTCAACCACAACACATGCCACTATCTACAAAATGGCACAAGAAATATGGTCATGTCAATTTCAAGAGCTTACTAGATCTCAGGAATCAGAATATGGCAATTGGGATTCCTAAGCTACAGTTTCTTGGAAAAGTTTGCGAAGCATGCTGCTTCAGCAAAACAAAAGTGAACCGACTTCGTCAGAAGCACCTCTCGAGCACGAGGTATTCTTGATTTGATTCACACAAATGTATGGGGTTATGCCCACACATGCAGCATCAATGGTTTACTTTACTACTTGACTTTCATCGATGACTATAGCAAATATTGTTGGGTCTACTTTCTGAAAGAAAAATCTGAAGTGTTTTCTAGATTTCAAGAATTCAAATCCATGGTAGAAAACCATATGGGCAGAAAGATCAAAGTCATGAGGTCATATAGAGGAGGTGAATACATATCTTCAGCATTCATGAAGTTATGCAAAAGTCATAGCATTCGAAGACAATTCACTTATGCAGATACTCCTCAGCTAATGCAAGAGCTAAAAGGAAGAATGGTACTTTAGCAGATGCTTAGCAAGAAGCATCTTCTGAATCAGTATTGGGTAGAAGTAATAGCCACTACAAACTACTTGCTTAATTGGCTTCCTACCAAACCAATACAAGGTATGACACCTTATGAAGCATTCACTAGACACAAGCCACACATTGGGCATCTCCACATATTTGGATTGGGGATGCGTCAATTTTACGAGCAAAAACCTATGAGCAGGTTTATCCGAGCGTGTTTTTCAAGAGATTTTTAAAAATGTTTTTCTTTAGGAAACATGGTTTTTACACTTTTATTTTCACTAGAACTATATTACCTTAAAAAAGTGTTGATTCCTTTAAGAAACATTCCTCATAATCACTCTCAATGTAATAATACTATGCATATATAATTACTTATTAACACATTTATATCATATGGCAATATCTTTTTAGTGTTTTTATAGCATATTTATGGACATGTTTCTAAAGAAGTTTAAATTACTATAAATAAGTATTAACTTGGGCTTATATATCACTCTCATAACATACATGTAATATTTAATACTATATATGAAAGATTTTCCAAAATATAACTCCATAGATGTGCTCAAATGGGGTGTTCCGATCAATTTGAGTGGTTGAATGACTATATTTGGACATTGGATATGAAAGTTATGTCACTTTTAAAAGTGCTGTCCAAGGTAGTTTCGCCAGCGAAACTACCTTGGGAGACTTGCTTCAAAGGGGTTTCGCTGGCGAAACTACCTAGATGGCTTGCTTCAATGAGTTTTCTTTGAAGAAACTCTTTCATGAAGATAGGTTGAGAGAGGGTTTTCAATGTCACCCCCTATTAAGTAAAAGTTGTAAGAAGGATCATAAGGAAATTTTCATAGAGAAGTCTACTCTACATGTGGGTTTCTTCAAAAGCCATCCCATTATGCTCTCACCATTCCTACAGATTCACTTAAAGATTTTTGTATAAAATAGGCATTGCTATAATACTTTGCATATTTCTAAGTGAAACTATGTTTTCTTCTGATCGTTTTTTGCCATATTTATGCATAGTTGGAAGCTTTTTTTTTCCTTCGCTCGGACGCTCGGAAGATTTTGCTCAGAAAATGCTCGTCCCCTTTGGATGCATAGCATATGCCCACATAAATGATGATCATCATCGCACGAAATTGGATGCGAAGCCACGCAAATGCATCATGGTTGGCTACAGTGAAGAAAGCAAAGCATACAAGTTGTATGATCCCATCAACCGAAAGGTCATTATCTCCACAGATGTAATCTTGGATGAGGAATCAGAATGGAAAACCTCAAACACACTAGAGATAGAGATGCATTGATTTCACAGTCATCTACAGAAAAGGTTGATGAAGAAGAGCAAGAATTGCCAGTAACACCCCAAGCAGAGCCATAGTAGCTCAGACGGTCTACTAGGGAAAGCAGATCACCAGTCAGATTGGCATATGCTCAGAAAGGCAAAGCAATTCAGGTTGAAACCACCAACTATGCTCTTATGACTACCATCATGGCTACAGAAGAGCCAATGTACTTCAAAGATGTAGTGGACAAGCCAGAATGAAAAACTGCTATTAATGAAGAAATGGATGCTTTGTATAAGAATAATACTTGGGAATCTTCCACTAGGAAAGAAGGCCATAGCAAACAAATGGGTATACAAAGTCAAGTACAATCTAGATGGCCATATTCAAAGATACAAAGCCAGACTAGTTGCAAAAGGATTTGCATAGCAATATGGTCAAGATTATGATGAGGCTTATGCTCTAGCAGCAAAGATGGATTGCATACGGTTCTTGATATGACAACTGACACTCAGTAGATGGAATGTGTATCAGATCGATGTCAAGAATGGTTATCTAGATGAGGAAGTCTACATGCAACAACTAGCAGGTTATGTTGAACCACGAAAGGAGAATAAGGTTTGCCATCTCAAGAAAAGTCTCTACGACTCAAAGCAAGCACCTAGAGGTTAGTACAGCAGAATCGACAAGTATTTTACTGATTCGAGATACATGAAGTCCAATGCAGATCATACTCTCTACTACAAAGTTCAAGGGGAAGACATTACTATTGCACTTTTGTACATAGATGATCTGATTGTGACCTGAAGTAAGGATAGCTTCATCAAAAAGCTAAAACAAGACTTATTTGTAGAGTTCGACATGAAAGATCTTGGACTTATGCACTATTGTCTTGGAATTGAGTTCTAGAGCAGACAGCACCTTTATGAGTCAATGCAAGTATGTTGATAGTATCCTGAAGAAGTTCCATATGGCAAATTGAAAGATTGTAGCCACTCCCATGGAATAGAATTTGAAACTTACTAAAGATTCAAAAAATCCTACAGTCAATGATAGGTACTACAGGCAGCTCATCGGCTCTCTTATATATCTGACTATCACATGGCCAAATATTTGTTATGCAATAAGTTCACTAGCACAGTTTATGGCAAATCCAAAACAACCTCACTGGAATGCAGCCAAAAGAGTCTTGAGATACATCAGAGGTTCAAGACAGTTTGGGATAGAATACAGCGGAAGTCATCCACAGTTGCATGGATACTGTGACAATGACTATGCCAAAGATCATGAGACGAGGAGATCATTTTTCCTTGGTCAAGGTGCTATATCATGGTTTTCAAACAAACAGCCAACTGTTTCTTTGTCTTCGACTGAAGCAGAATATAGGGCACTCACTACAGGTGCATGTGAGGCCATATGGCTCAAAAGACTATAATTGTCAGAAACAGATTACTTTGATGAGTCAAAGCCAGCAACAATATACTATGATAACCAATCGACTCAAGCATTGGCTAAGAATCCAATATACCACTCTAGGACAAAGCACATTGATGTTAGAGAGCACTTCATCACAGAAAGAGTGTTACTTGTGGTGACATCACACTGCAGCATTGTGATAGCAAAGAGAATGTTGTAGACATCTTTACCAAACCACTCAGTAAATAGCTTTTCAAGAAACACCAACTAGTTGACACAGAGGAAGGACATTCCCATTAAAGGGGTGTGATGGAATGTAATGCTCAGTCCTTCTTCGATTCCCTAGAATCATCATCTTGAGGGAAGGCCTACTTCATGATGTTGATCTTGAGGGAAGGTGTTGAGAGTTCAAGCTCAACATCATGTGATCATGTGTGCATAACACCATCATGTGATCATGTGTGCATAACACTCACCCAATAAAGTGCTGTAAAGGAAAGGGTTAGATTCCCTAACCCTAACCCTAAATGGGTTTGTATATATTCTACATTTTCAACTAAATCTAGTGTAGAGTTAGTCATTTGTGGTGTGCTCTCTAGTTGTGCCCTCTCTCCTTATCTCCACTCTTCTCCTCTCCTCTCTTCATATTTTGTCAGAAAGTGCCATTGCTTCTAGATGGATAGTTGATGGATGTGGTCCCCTAGCACCTATGGCAAAGTATCAGGATATGTTGTGCTAGGCTTGCCCTATTTGGGTTGAGGCTCTAGACTTTCCATCCAATATGTGGGACTTATTACCATTGGCTATGCGTACTATTGAGGAGGTGTTGGTGGAGCCCAAAATTCATTTGGGAATAGAAATAGGGTTTGAATGTTGTGGGGTACTGGAAGCCCTGACCATGACAATTGAGGTTATGCATGGATGGTTTTGATCCTTTGTTTTTGTGAATTCAAGTGGGGATCATTTGCAGGCCATTGTTTCCATTTTGGGGAGATGAGGGTGCTTCATTTTTTAGTGTCCAAATGAGGTGATTGCACAACCACCATTGAATGTGGGAGTTGAACCAACTCATAATGTTTGTTTATATTGGAGAAGGGAAAACAACTAGATAAAACAATTGAAAGTGTGGTCCATAAAGGCCCTCAAGTTTTAGCATATCTAGATGACAAACCTTCACTTATGGTGGCAGATCTAGATGACATGCCTTGGCAGATCTAGATGACAAACCTTCTCTTATGGTTGCATAGCAATGTGCTTTGTCAGTCTAGTGGCACTCACACATTGGGTGTTGATCAGGGTGCTTCTTCCTCCTTTCATCTGGGTGCTTCAAGATGGAATCACGAGCCAGATATCCAAGGTCCCTTTGGCGATTGCCCTGCTTGTGTTAATTGAAATACATATACCAAAATATCTAACCCAATTGCTTAGTCAATGATATCATCAACCAAGCTCTACCTTGCTTGCTTTATACGACCAATCTATATGCTTGGTCAATCATATCATTGACCAAGTGAGCCAAAATCTTTAGAAGATCTAAATTATTTGAAAAAAATTAAAAAATTGGTAGATGCATAATTTGTCCTTTTGACGTCAAAATTGAGCTTAAAAGGTCCCAAAACCCTAAAAACAACTATAAGCATAGGTACCTTTGGACAATTTTTTGAGAAATCTCATATGAGAAAGCGTGCGTCCGGCTTTGGTCGATGATATCATCGACCTGGCGCAAGCTTGGTCGATGATATCATCAACCAATTGGTCGAATTGGTTGATCATATCATTGACCAAGCATGTGCTAGGTCGATTGGTTGATGATATCATCGACCAAGTGTGTGCTAGGTCGATGTTATCATCGACCAGAGCCGGACATATGCTTTCTCATATGGGATTTCTCAAAAAAAAATTGGAAGGTACCCATGTTTAGAGACGTTTTTAGTGTTTTGGAGCTCAGTTTTGAAGCCTTTTGAGCTCATTTCTGATGTTAAAAGGACCAAATAATGCATCTACAAAAAGTTGTTGTTTTTTATTTCAACTAATTTTGAGGTTTTGGCTCACTCAGTTGTTGACGATATCATCTATTATTTCTTTATTAATGAATAAAAGTTTTCAGTTCTTTCTTTGAGTGATTTAAAAGAGAGCCAAAAGTCCCATTTGGACAATAATGAGTAAAACATGCTAGTAGGTGCAATAACCTAAGATAATAAAGGTTGTTTTTCGAGAGAAATACAAAGGTCAAGTGAAGAAAAAACTTTTAGACTTTGAGAATACAAAAAATCGAAAGATATTTTATGATATAGTGGAGGTCATTTTTAATTGGTAGGCATGATGTTTGAAAAATATATGAATTCAGCGAGTTTTTAGTTTTTGACTGCGCAAAATATACATATTTTTGAAAAAGTTATAATTTTAATGAATTCTTGAGGGAGTATTAACGTTACATACCTGAAATAGATGTTACATTGTTCTTTGGTTTTGGAGATGCATAGCCATTTTGTGGATGCTTATCGAGTAGTACTTGGTAAGAATCCTCTTAAGGTTAACAAGACTTTTTTAAAACATCTTGTTTTCCATCAATTTGCATTGCAGGTGTTACAACACCTTTGAGGCCATGCGCTCTTTGTTGGGGTTTCCACTTGGGAGTGTTGTTTGTTCCATATTCAGAAGCTTGCCCAACGGTATGGGATTGAGAATGCATAATATTTCGAGAAGAAGTTAGAGTACCTCAAATCGTTGATAGTTGATTTGAACCGACGGTTCAAGAGGATGCTTCTTGCCTCGACATTGAGCTAGCTATTATTGGTTGTCCGAGTAGGTTGCAACATTGCACAAGCATCAATGTGTGAAATATAAGTTGTTGGCTTGCGTGGATGCCTAAAGGATGCTAAATGTCAGTCACATCCCTTTTGCTCATTTACAACAAAAGCAAGCATGCAAGGATATTATCAAGATGCAAGATAGGCAAGGAGCCTTGATAATTGATCTTGATTCAGTTTTAGAAAGCCTCATTTATGGAAGCATGTGAGGGCCACCTTTACATCGCTTGATGGCCTTCCTTCAATGGAGGCCCAACTGCTTTGAACTGCTTTGGTTGGATTGGAAATTCAAAAGCCTAAAGACATAGTCCAGCATACAAAAAATCAAGTGTATCATATGATGGTGAAAGAGAAGCATTGGCTAACTCTGAAGGCTAATAAGGTAAGGCATACTCGGAAGAGTAGAGCTTGGTGGACAAATGCTCTTTTGTAAGGCTAGTGCTCTAAGATCCTATTTCAAGGGAAGGTGTTTACTTGGCACATGCTAGTGGGAGGCCTCGCCATGGGAGACTGATTGCGAAAGGGACAGATTGCTTCTGGTCATTGTGTGCTTTGTGCTACATTCTTGGAAACTTCTCATCATGGTATGGGATTTCATTTCTCACATTGGGACTCAGTAGACCAATAGGCACATAATGGTTAAAAGACTTGGGTTTTGGTAAGCTTCCGCATGGGATGGCCCACCTAGACTTTGCAGTCTTCTTACATTTTTTCAGATAAACAAGTTTGTGGAGTATTCGATTGACACAGAATGCTTTCATACTTGATGTAAAAGTTGGTATGCTCCTATTGTGGCAAGTTTCTTCCTTAAAGTCAAGCCATTTGGTGAAGAATGGCGAGGCATATTGTATGCAGGTACTCCGACCTACTCCAGTGGTCCGGAGTTCTTAGGGAGGGATAGCTTGGATATCACACGCTGGCCATGTGGCTATCTATAAAATAATTTTAAAAATATATCACTATTATGAAAAGAGAGAGAGACAAAGAGAGAGAGAGAGAGAGAGATAAACTTCTATGAAAGACCTCACAGGTCTATGCAACAAAGTACTAACACCAAAAAGTGACTTACTCCATCTAGATAACAAAGGAGTCAAGGGCGTGCACAAGGCCAGCTCCTCCCAACTTATTATAGGACAAAGCTACATTGTTGTACTATCATAAGATGACCTTTGTAACATCAGTTTAAGATAGAGAGTCTAGTTTTGAAGTCCCTAATCAATGCTTGTCCATCTCTAAAAACCGCCCATTTGCGTACTTTGTGTGCTTTCTTTACTTTGGTGAGTTTACTACTCCTTTGTTTATGCTAGATCGAAGTGAGCTTCTCAGATATCCAAATCTTTGTACCGTTCAGTTTATGTGTTTGTCTAAGGATGTTAACTCTTGCTACCCTCCTCTGAAATAGACTTGTGCTTGTGTATCATTTTAACTGATGTTAAATATATCATTTTCATCCCGACGACTCGTGGGACTTGTTGGGGTGTAAAGGCCCTATGTAACATTCATAGTTTGTATACAATGTGAAACCGGTTTGTTGAACCGGTTCCACCCTAACCCTAACACATGAATAAAACTCATGGGTTGTGGTGTGCCCATTATCCATTCTTCACACCCACACATTGTTGACTCTCGTCTCCTACTCTCTCTCACTCTCCACTCACTCCATCAACTGGTATCAGAGCCTGGGAGCTCACACCCCCCACACCCCCCGCACACTTGGCGACAACCACACGCGAAGCAACTCCAACCGAATGCTGAGAAGACGCAGAAGCGTGACGAGCAGGACGGCGGAGCACTGCGCGGAGGTAAAGAGCGCACAGAGAAGGTCACGCGCAGAACCGTGCAGCGGGTGAAGAAGCTGACTGTCAGAACGTTGCACGACACAGAACAGCGTACCTATCACATTGGGCACTTTGGCAGTGATATTGCGTGACATTCGTCACATAACACTGTGATTGCACTAGTGGGTATGCTATTGATGCATTGAGAGCACTTTTGATGCCTATTGTGCTTGGATAGCACTTGCCGTTCAAAGGGCTTTTGTGGTTTGGATGCATATGCGTTTAGGAGGAAGCTATTGGATGCCGTACATGCCTCACATGTTCAGAAATTGAGCTCTAATCAAGGGGCTTTTGAAGACAGAGGTGTTATTGTGCATTGGACAAACTGCAGCAGGAAGTACATGCCACAAATCCTCGTCAAAAGTGTTCAAATCAAGGGACTTTTGCCTATTTGCAGTTCTGAATTGTTTGCCACAGTTTGGGGGACTGTTACATGCCTTTTGGTCACTAATTGAGCACTTTAAGTTGGGGAAATTGTGCCATTTTCTGAGTATAACAGTAATTCACTGTTTCGGGACAGTTTCGGGACTGTTTGAGTCTCGTTTCGTCCTCGAACACTCATTTTTTGGTGTTGTACCATCATTTACTGTTTTTGGACAGTTTTGGTGGAGCTTTCCTGCTGCTGTACCGCATTTTCGAGTGCTATAATTGTCATTAAAGCTTGCTGTACCATTTCTGCAGCAAGTGGGAGGTGTTATTTATCTGGGAGTGTTTCCGCGCTTTGGAGATACTTTGCTGAGCACTTCTAAGTGCTTGCAGGGAGTCACACACTTTATTTCTTGGTTCTATTTGCTGATATGGCTTCATCAGGAGAGAGCTCATCTTTGCTCCACATCCGGAAGCTTGAGGGTGCTAAGAACTACGACATCTGGAGGACCCAGGTGTACAATGTTTTGTTGCAGAAGAGTCAGCATCTCCCTATAAGGGAAAAGGGTATCAAGCCCTCCGCCATTAGTGATGAGCAGTGGCTCAACATAGATGAGCTTACGCGTTCCACACTCATGCTATCAGTTGTGGATTCTCTTCTTCCTGGGATAAGGAAAATGCCCAATGCATGGGCAATGTGGCAGCGGTTAGAGAACACTTACTCTCAAAAGAGTGCCATAGGCAAGGTTTATTGGCTCAAGAAGCTTACAAGTCTCGAGATGAAAGAGGGAACATCAGTCAGTGCACACATAAATGAGTTTAAAAGCATATTCAGCCAAGTGCTTGCACAAGGGCTGAAACTAGATGAGGAGGTACAGGCTGTAATTCTCTTAGGTTCATTGCCAGAATCTTGGGACACTTTCAGGACAGCCACAAGCAACTCCAATCCTCTCTTAAATGTGGCAGATGTGGAGGGTGCCATCCTGCAGGAAGATATGTTGTTGTCAAGTGGGAAAGGGAATGCATTGCAAGCACGTGGCCGAACCAAGAATAGAGGCAAGAGTCAGGACAGAAATGGTAGGAGCAAGTCCCGCTCCAAAAAGGATGTTGAATGCGATCATTGTGGCAAAAAGGGACATCTTAAAAAGCAATGTTGGAAGTTGAAAGCAGAAAAGAAAGAGGGCAAGCAAAAGGCAGATGCAAGTGATGATTCGAAGGCCATTGTGCCTCATTCTAAGAAGTCTTCTGTCAATATAGAGGAGCTGAATTATGTGTCTGATGGCAGCCATTGCTCTTCATATCTTCTTTTTACCTCTACTATCAGTGCACACTCTCTACATGCGGGGTGTCTCTCAGATCTTAACACATGGCTGATTGATTCAGGGGCTTCTTTCCATGTTACTCCTTTCAAGAACAGCTTCAGCAAGTACCGTGTTCGGAAGCCTCAATATGTGTATTTGGGAGATAATCATGCATGCCTCATAGAGGGAATGGGTGACGTGAAATTGCAGCTCTATGATGGTTCAGCTTTCATGCTTCATGATGTACGCTACGTCCCTGAACTTAAGAAGAATCTCATTAGTACGGGACAGCTTGATGATATGGGATATCACACCACTTTTGGTGCTCAGAAGTGGAAGATAGTAAAGGGCTCCATGGTTGTTGCTAGGGGTCCTAAGATGGACACTCTCTATCCATTAGTTGCTGGAAAAATTGTTGTATCTGGTGATGCTTCTGTTGCCGAGCTGCCAAAGGTTTCATTGTGGCATAGCCGGCTTGGACACATGAGTGTCAGAGGAATGGAAGAGTTGTCTCGTCTTGGTTATATCCCGTCTCTTAAATTTTCAGAATTGAAAAATTGTGAGCATTGCATTTATGGTAAATAGAAATGTGTCCTCATAAGAGGGGTTTGGGTAAGAAAAGCTCACAGTTAGAGCTTGTGCATACAAACACATGTGAAATGCCAAATCTATCACTCGGGGGGGCAAAGTATTTTGTTATATTCATTGATGATGCCACACGTAAAGTGTGGGCCAGTCCTCTTCGTTCGAAGAGTGATACCTTCACGAAATTTAAGAAGTGGCTTGCCTTGGTTGAGAACCAAACGGGTAAGACACTCAAATGCCTGCATTCTGACAATGGAGGGGAGTATGTGTCGAAGGAGTTTGATGCATTTTGTGACTCCAAGGGTATTAAAAGAGAGATCACTGCTCCTTATAACCCACCTCAAAATGGAACTGCAGAGCGTATGAATCGAACCATTCAAGAGAAGGTTCGGTCAATGTTGTCACATGCTGCACTATCCCATGGATTTTGGGCAGAGGCCATGCAAACGGCCATTCACCTCATCAACAGATCGCCTAATAAGAGGCTGGATAATAAGGTGCCAAAAGAGATATGGAGTGGAAAGCCTCCTTCTTATAAGCATCTTCGAGTCTTTGGTTGCGTAGCGTACATACATATCCGCAAGGATTTGCGCAACAAACTCGAGCCTAAGTCTCATAAGTGTGTATTCCTAGGATATGGTGATGATGGGGAGAAGGGATATAGACTTTGGGATCCCGCACAAAGGAAAGTCATACGCAGCAATGATGTGATCTTTGATGAAAATAGCATGCACAAACAGCCCATGAATGCTCCAGAAGGCAGAAGGGTTGTATATGATGAAGATGCACATCCTGGACAGCAAAACGAGAGGGCTGTACCGCAGCAAGAACAGCCCCAAAATCAGCCCAATCATGCTGCAAATGATGGTCTTGATGACCAACAGGAAGAGGGAAACGATTTCCCAAATGTTATGCCACCGCTTGAGGAGCTTCCTGACATTATCTTACAACCGTACCTTGAAGGACACATGCCAAATGATGATGATATGCAGGCTGAACAGCCAGCAGAAGGTTAGGAACATAGGGTTCGGAGGTCCACTAGGATCATAAGACCACCTGATAGGTTTGTCCCAAGGGCTGATTATGTCATGCTTACGGATAGTGGTGAACCCTCATGCTTCAAGGAAGCAATGCAGAGGGATGATAAGCTCAAGTGGGAGCTTGCCATGAAGTCAGAGATGGATTCTCTGAAGAAAAATGAAACTTGGGATTTGGTGCCATTGCCTAATGGTAAAAAAGTATTGCCATGCAAATGGGTTTACAGGCTAAAAGAGATACCAAATGCTAGGCCGAGGTATAAAGCCAGACTGGTTGCCAAAGGCTTTAAGCAGGAATATGGTGTTGACTTTGATGAGATCTTTTCTCCTGTGGTTAAGATGACTACCTTAAGGACTATGTTAGCCTTTGTTGCACATGAAAACATGGCATTGGTTCAGATGGACGTGAAGACTGCTTTTCTTCACGGTGATCTCCATGAGGAGATATACATGCAGCAGCCTGAGGGTTTTGCAGTAAAGGGGAAAGAGGATCTTGTGTGTTAAGCTCAAGAAGAGCCTTTATGGTTTGAAACAGGCACCAAGGGAATGGTATCATAAATTTGATGCTTTCATGAAATTCCAAGGCTCAGGTTGATATGCTTATTGCCGATAAATCTCTCAAGGAGATGGATGTCTTGAAAAAGGGTTTGCATCAGACCTTCGACATGAAGGATTTGGGACATGCCAGCCACATTTTAGGTATGCGTATCACTCGGGACAGAAATCAGCATTTGCCTTATTTGTCTCAAGAGGAATACATTGGCAAGGTCTTGCATAGGTTTCATATGGAGGGGGGGAAGACTATTTCTACTCCGTTGCCTCCACATTTGAAACTCAGTGCTAAGGACAGCCCGCAAAGTGATTCTGAGAGGGCAAAGATGGCCAAGATACCTTATGCTTCAGCTTGCGGTAGTCTCATGTATGCCATGGTGCTACACGGCCCGACATTGCCTTTGCAGTGGGAGTCATTAGCAGATATATGGCAAACCCTGGGAAGAAACATTGGGATGCAGTGAAAGGTGTCATGAGATACCTGAAGGGTACGAAGGAGATGTGCATTTGCTTTGGTAAGCATGATGCCATTGTTCATGGGTACACAGACTCAGACTATGCAGGTCATGCAGATAACTAGAAGTCTACTACCGGTTATGTTTTCACTTTTATAGGTGATGCAATTTCATGGATATCTCGTGTACAGGGATGCATTGCCTTGTCTACTACTGAGGTAAAGTATGTTGCAGCTGCTGAGGCTTGCAAGGAGGCCTTATGGCTTGCTCGGCTTGTGGCAGATTTGGGATTCCCTGGTGATGTTCCGTTCTTGCATTGTGACAATCAGAGTGCCATCTAGTTGGCACGAAATCCTGTTTTCCATGCAAAGACGAAGCATATTGATGTGAAGTACCACTTTATCCGTGAGGTGATTGATCGCAAGTTGCTTCAGCTTGTCAAGATTCACACGGATGATAATCCTGTAGATCTTCTAACGAAGAGTTTACATGCCGAGCGGTTTGCACATTGCAGATCACTCATGGGTGTTGGATGAGGCCATTTTCAGATTTGTGTTGGTCTTGTATATCATTGTATACTTGCTGTATTTTTTTTTCTCTCACTCTCCTACGGGCATATTGCCTTTGCTGTTGGGGTGTAAAGGCCCTATGTAACATTTATAGTTTGTATACAATGTGAAATCGGTTCGTTGAACCGGTTCCACCCTAACCCTAATACATGAATAAAACTCATGGGTTGTGGTGTGCCCATTATCCATTCTTCACACCCACACATTGTTGACTCTCGTCTCCTACTCTCTCTCACTCTCCACTCACTCCATCAGGACTTCCTTCTTAAGACATGTGATTATGTCATCTATGTCTTTCCCCTCATCATCATGAAAGGCAACCAACTTTCAATCCCCCAATGCATAAGATTGTCTTATTTCGTGGTCTAGTTTCCTGCTCTTTTACCTCCATATAAAGATCTACCTATGGACTTTGTTATTGGCATTTGTAGCCATTTCTTGCTTGATTGAGCTCACTTGATTGGAGACAAGTATTGATGCCGATGGGGATGCATTACATCTATGTATAACCTATACAATAATTTCTTGCTTTCCATTGCTCTCCATATCCTGCACTTTCCTCCCAAGGCCTGCAAGCTGAAGCTTGAGCTCTCTAGTTTAATGTTGCAAGTAATAACTTTGCTCCTATGCGTCTTAGATGACCTTTGTCTAAAATGAGTCTTCACATACGAAGTGGGTGTCGATAGTTCTGCAATGGCGGATACGAGGGCTTGCTTATTGGAGATGAGGTATCGCCTTATTGGATGGCACAAGGAGGGAATGAAGTGAATAAAATCATGGGGTATCGGCCACTAATATACCAGAAGATGCATGTAAAATCAAGAAGATAGTGATGTAGAAAATGCTACAAAAACAATGAAAAAACTCGAGGACAAAATTTGCAGTAGAAACGTGGATAGCTACGGGATGCTGAAATACCTTGAAAAAGACATCTTTATCTAAAAGGCAGCTAATCTACAAAATCAGAACTGGTTCACATGATCTAGAGGTGGAGAGGGGCAAGTTTGTGGAGAGGCAACTCCACAAGGAGGTAGGAAATGAGCAGCATGTACTCCTAAAATGTGATGCACACATCAAAGAAGGTTATGGGGAGAACAAAAATAACTTAAAAATCCACTAGAGCAATCAGCCCAAAAAATAGGGAGCTACTCAAAATAAGTTTTGGAACACCGCAACAAGGTACTAGGGCTAGCACACAAGCTACCTCAACAAGTACTCACTACATAACAACTTTTGTAATATTTACTTTCACTGGATGTAAGGAATCACTACTAGTTAATAGTGATTGTCAATCCCATAGATCCTGAAGGGTCTCATGTGGACTGTAACAGAATCACATCATATCATATCTCTATCTATCTAATCTATCGATCATGTGTTCCTATGTGTGTGTGTGCACGTGCGCGTGCACACACACATGCACACACAAGATGTTGCTATTAGATGTACGCTGATTGATGATACTGTGCTTGCAACAAATGTAGGGATCATGGTTGATACACATGTTGGAATCAAGGTTGAGTTCATTGTTACTACACCTAAATCAGATGTGGATAATTTCCTTTGTGTCAAAGATGCGCCTTCTGAAACTTCTTTTAATCTAGAGCTTTTTCACCCCCTTATAAATTCAGCATTCGATCTGCTACTTCAAAAATTCAGAATACCGACTGACATTCGTAAGAATCGTAAGGGGATCAAACGCCTTCATTTCGATACTGGTGAAGTTGTTTCTCTACAAACTTTTTTGGAAACCTAGTGACTGACTCTCCATGCTTTACTCTTAGTATCTCACTCAGATTCTACTTGATTATTGCATCTTAAGTTTCATGACTCTCGTGTCGGGATCTTTTTATTTGTAATTTTCGGATTTGTACTTCATGATGGGTTTTCACCTCTTTTGAGGTTTCCCACTCAATAATATAAAGTATTACAAAAAAAAAGTGTTTTTGTGTGTGCGCGTGCGTGCATGTGTGTCTGTGTGTGTGTTCTCACAAAAAAAAGTGTGTGTGTGTGTGTGTGACTACCTTTTTTGGGGGGGTGAGATCATGTATGTGAACCACACACACACACACATAACTCGTCTTCTTTCCTCTTACGCATCGTTCTAAAAAAGGAGGGGGTTTTCAGAACATGCATATACTAGTTCATAATACAATGCAAAATATGCTCACGGATTGCAGACCATCGTAAAACTGAGCCACCTTTAAGGCGCAAATGATGAAACGAGATCAGCTTCACTCGTTTCAAGGTTTATCCTGGTATTGCTTAAAATAAGATGTCTCATATGAAGCAATGTCATCATCACCATTGCCGATCCATGAATCTCCATTTCCAGTGTGTTCCACTCAATTTCCATATTCTCATGGAGTCACATCTTGAGCGATACCTCCATCCTTGATATGGCTGTCTGCCCAGGACACAAAGATGGTCAGAGGCACCAAGAACGTCTACATATGTAAGGAAGCTTTGGCACAGTTCCCAATGGGTATAAGACTGAATTTTCTGTTAATTTGTCTCTGAGTCTGTCATCCAGTGGTCGTAGCACTGTTAACTGCTGCACAGATGCTTCTCCAAAATGCTACCAATCCCTTACATTACAGAGGTCCTCCTGTATATCATATCAGGCCTGGAATGCTTCGCTTGAGTCTGATGTGCCCCCCTCACACTGCCTCCTGCAATGAGACCTTACATGAATTCTGGCCCAGGGGCTTGTGCAGTGTCATGGCAATACAGTCCCAGCCAATTGCATTGCCACAGGCTTGTTAATACATAAACCTTCCTGAGCCCAACTCACTCATTTCAAATTTTAATGAGTTTGGAAAGCCGGACAGAACCAACTATCCTATATGGAAAGTGAAGGTTGGTAGCCATCTAGAGGCCAGGGAAATATGGGAGGTGATGGAAGGCATGGAGCTCAAAACTATCGATGTGCTGGACTCCACGGGGAAGATCATAATTCCGGCAGATTCAGATAAAGAGCATGGTCAGTAAGCTTCTAAGGGGCTACAAGGGTTGATGACCACTCTCACCACTGAGTCGGATCACATTCAAGGAGCTGTGCCCGCTATTGCTTCAGGAGGAAGCCCAGATAAACCTGTACAACAAAAGGAGGATGATGACAATGAGAAGGCTCTCATAGCCAAAAGCAAGAACGGCAAATGAAAGCCACATAAAAAGAAGGATGCCAAGAATGATGACGGGATGCTCTTGACGATGAAAACAAGAAGAGAGAGAACCTGAAGAAATGCTTCTAGTGTGACACACCTGGACATTTTGCTAAAGATTGCAGAAGAAAGAAGGCTGACCAAGTGAACAAGACCAGCCCGAGATGGCGTCACCCTATGGTAAGAGACGAAGTACTCTTAGTGAAACATCATGTCCCACTGAGATAGAGTTTCCAGACCCAGGTGTGACAATGTACATAAAAGACATTGAACAGTGGAGCACAGAGCTAGCCATGGGATCTCAGGGACAGTCCCGTACCGCTTGTAGATATGAAGGGATGGACTCAGAGTGGCTTTCTCCAATGGCAAGCATCACCGAACCAAGTCTCCAGAGTATTCTCAATATGTTTCAATGGAGATTCAGTAGATTGCTTTGACATGAGTGTTTGTAGAGGTGCACTCAGCTGTTTGGAGTGTGGAGGGTGAAAACTTTCCATACAGACACAGGGGGATATCTCATTGGAGGCTTTCGATGCCTGTTGCAAGATTACAAGAGATTAGTGACAAAGATTTGACAAATTCAAGTTGTGGATCAGCGGAGGTGATTAAAAGGCTTCTTCAGGCAAGCCCAATTGCATGATACTGAAAAGTCCAGATGACGATCCTGCCAAAGCCTTTATGTTGGAGATATGGGATCTGGATGATCACGGAGAGATGATCATGCTCATGGAATATTAGTGGATGGCAGTATTTCTCCAGAGTTGGTTGGAGGGATGATTGTGGAGAGACAATCGCCCATGGAAGATCAGCGGATGACAATATTTCTCCCGATTCGGCTGGAGGGATGATCGAGGAGAGATGACCATGCTGGGAGATCAGTGGATGACAGTATTTCTCCAGAGTCTTTCGGAAGGGATTATAGAGGAGAGATGAAATTCCTGGAAGATGGATGACAGTATTTCTCCAGAGTTGGCTGGAGGGATTCCTACCAGTGGGGATCAACATGGACCAGCCACATGGATCTCACTGTGCATGGAATCCAGGACCAGGATGAAGATTATGTCGGATTGAAACAGACCCAGGATCTTTGGTACCATGCAGGGCTTGGTTGGTCCCTATCTTTTGACAGGGATGATTTGATGGTTCTGTTGGTGCCTTGGGATACTGAAGACAGTGGAGTGTTTGTGACTTTGACCAAAAGTTGTACCAGTGTTCCAGACTGGATCCAATTGATGTGGAGAGGTTACTCGAGATACCCAAGACCTTCTCAAAGGAGCTGATAAAGGGGTTCTTTGACAAAGTTGGTGTCTGTCTTGAGACGCGGTGTTGGAGTATAGGGTCAATGCCCCACCTGTAAGCCCCCAAATGAGGAGAGCTCATAGGCTTGACATCTATAGGATTATGGGGTAGATGGATCAATATGGGGAAGGGATTAGGCTGCCATGTGGGCAGCAAGATGCCACATGGGAAGCAGATCAGATTCCTTATTCATGCTATTTGGGGCAGCCCAATGCACCACCCTGGTCAGCATGGAGGGCCAACTGTATGTCCACATCTGGGGCAGGCTGCGGGGATGAAACAGTCCCAGCCATGTGCCCATATGGGGCTGGTGCAGGACCAGCAAAGAAGCAGCAGATAATGGGGGGCTGGGGCCATTTATGAGCCTGGCCCCAGGTTGGCACCACAGCAGCCCAGGTTGCACAGAGGAAGGCCGAGGTCGGTGGATGGACAGACTGTAGTCAGCAGTCTGTCAGGTTGGGTCAGATCAGGGGCCAGGTTGGCCCTGGTCTGTAAAGATTACAGACCAGATCGGACAGTCCTGGGGCATACAGCCTCTATGAAAGCAGGGCCTTTAGGCCTCTCAAAAAAGTCCATTCTGTATCAGCAAGCAGTACGGACCTTCCAGGGAGCCCACACAGAGACAGATCTACACTGCAGTAGAAGAGCCATAATGTGGTACACAGGAAGGTGAGCAGGAGCCTAAGTCCCTGACAGTTAGAGCAGACATAGGTGCAGAACTACACCTGTAGGAGAGAATAAGGACTGCACGAACGGGAGCTTTGTCTGCAGTACACATCAAAGCGTACTTTTGCAGGAGTGCTCAGCCTTGAGCAGCTACTGAAGCCTACATGGAGGCACATGGCAGAAGACGAGTTTCCTTCAGAAAGTGCAACAAACAGTGCCTCTGGTACCTTACCTAAGGGATTGTTTCTAGAGGTGTTGCTACATGAGTTGGCACGTTTTCTTTGTACATGGGTTCTACCTTTTTTTTTTTTTTTTGTCTGCGCTGTACATCTGAGTTCTCTTTCAGATCTGAGTTGCCCTCTTTACATTCAAGTAACCACATGTATTTTAGTTGTGTTCCTTTAAGTATCCTGTGATCTCCGGGTGAATCCTCTGCTGCGTAGGAGAGTTGGCCTTTAAGCAGCAAATTCCCTCTATTTTTCACACCTCCTCAGAATAATATTACAATTCTGACCCAACCATGGACTGTTAGCTAAGAGTGAATTTGCACATTGTTTGAACCATCTCAGTTGATTATCCCTTTTTCAATGACCTCTGTTTCTGCATCTACCTCTTCCCACTAAACTTTCCTGTGTGCATTCATGCTCTCGCCTTAGCTTTTTACGAACAACTATCTTTTTGCTTGCTGCATATAAAACCAGAGTATCTGAATACCATTCTAGTACCTAGCTTCAAAAACGCTCATAGAGGCAGCTCTACAATTGCCAGCTTTAGTTTTAGCATTGAATGGAAGGAGCAGCTGGCAACTAAATAATAACCAGAATATTGTAAAGACGTGGATCCTAAAAAGGCTAGATTGTTCTAAGTATGCTCCTTTCTCAGGAAGAAATCAATGTGAAATTAATTTCCTCATTTATTATCCTATACTCAATGTTGCTTCATGTACATCGCAAAAAATATTGATAATCAAGACAACAAGAACGCCAAATATTCAAATTTACAAGTTGGCATACAATCATAAACGGCATGTCATGCAATGCACGCATGCCTTTGCCGATGCAATGCCCTGCACATTACACAGAGAGAGAGAGACCTTTGATACCTCTGCTCAGATGGTTTTCCACATGTACTGATATGTGCCGTTTTGGCATTATTGTAAACGAATGCCTTGAGGAATTGCCGTGCATTATGTATACAAATTGTTGGCTGCTTGATGTACTCAGACCTTCAAGCACCTCCCGGTACGTCCTCGAAGGACAAGATCGAGATTTGGGCACCAAGGCCTGGGATTGTGCTCCAACCTACGATTTATCCTCGTCCTTGTTATTCTCAGCCAATTTCGGGTTACACCGAGGGCAGCCTTCAACTACCTTTCCCTTCATAAAAGAAGGCCTATTGTTGTCCCGGTCAGGGCACGTTGTGTACGATGCATAAGCATTGTCAAGGCGCCAACGACCATCCGGCAGGTGTAACACATGGTGGGGAGGCCAACGATTTATTTGCACTCGCTGACCGACTGATTTACCATTGGAAGTTTTCTCTTTCACGTACTCCCTGTAGTTACGCCATAGCAACCACAATTAAGTAAGATCCTGGACTACTATAAGCATGAGACAGCTTAGGTGTGGCGGATCCCTTACCAGACGCTTTCTTGGCCTCCCCATATGGGATCATTTGCCTGCATCGCTGTGACACTGTGGTCACACTGAAACCGACGGAGCAAAGGGTCCTCGCCCCGCGAAGTTGGATCTAATGAGTGCCAGTAAGGTCCGCA
This sequence comes from Dipteris shenzhenensis, assembly GCF_047967505.1. Taxonomy (NCBI): domain Eukaryota; kingdom Viridiplantae; phylum Streptophyta; class Polypodiopsida; order Gleicheniales; family Dipteridaceae; genus Dipteris; species Dipteris shenzhenensis. The sequence continues at coordinate 24,605,072 of NC_141625.1, read as the reverse complement.
TGTCTGCATCGGCTAGGTACTAGTGAGGAACCTGATGACAAGAAAAACCATAGAACATACGACGCAACTCAGGCGTCCTATGGAAACGGTATCAGAGCACAAGGAAGCACTTACAGGTTTCACCCGCATCTCCCAGATTCGAGCACACATTTCTGGAGGCGTAATCTTTTTCTGGAGACGCAGCAAAGAGAGACGATTAGGCGCGAGGATTGAGCTTGGTAACAGACACAGAGACAGAGAAAGGCAATTGGGCACATGGTCTTTGGAGATCCCAGTTATTGGTGACTGATGGACTATGCTTCTCTGTTAAATTGGACTGCTCTACTTCTTCCTGTTGCTTGTCTCAATTGGCCCTCAAGAGTCAACACGTACACGCAGTGAGTATGGGCACTCCTCCTCCGTCGTCGTCATCCGGTGCACGATTTGCTTGTGGAACTTAGTGCCACTACAGACTCGAGACTTGTGGAGGGTGGTGAGTGAGGTGCTGGTCGTGGGTAGACAGTTGCAAGACCAAGAGAAGAATGCAGTGAAAGCAGGATGAGTAGAACTGTAGCACGAGACTGCAGGACTGGCTCGAGAGGAGGATTCGAGCAATGCATCGATGTAGCAGATTGGCTCGAAAGGAGGATGAGTAGAACTCTAGCTATGCAACGATGTAGCAGGAGAGTGCAGGGGTAGAACTGAATAAGGCTCTAAGAGAACTGGGCATACAAATTGCATTGGCAGAGCTCCCTCGCCAATCTGTGCTGAACACGGAAGGGTGGAAGGACCGCAATTCTGCGGGAATGGCTGTGGTGCAAAATCCATGCAAAGGTGGGGAGAAGGGAGGAAGAGAAGGGAGGAGGAGGAGGAGGAGGAGGAGGAGGAGGAGGATAATACCTGGGTGGCGTCGTGCATGGTGATGGAGAAGGCGGTGAAGGGCGGGAGAGGGGCGGAGAAGGAAGAGGAGGAAGGGCGGCGGAGGAGGGGTAGAGGCAGATGGTGGCGGGTGGCCAGAAGCGCGGCCAGACGCGGGCGCCAGAGGGCCGGCGAGGTGGCCGCCGCCCGCCACGGGCGGCTCACGGCGGCGCATCTGGCCAGAGACGTGGCGTCCAGAAGAGGCAAAATGTGGGCGGCCAAAAGATCGGCGCCGAGAACCTCCAACGGATCCCGGCCACCCCGACGCTCCGCCGGTGGCCGGCAGGACTCTAAGCTGGCGGCCATCTTATATGCCAAGTTTCAAGTACAGAGTACAGACTTTGCTGGAAAATGACACACTTATATCTATCTATCTATATATACATTATAGCCCATACCCCACGATTCCCTCTGACCCCACCACAGAATCTCCCCTGTTCCTCCACCCATTCATTTCCTTCCACGCGTTACCCCACTTCTTCCACCACATTATCATCCTCTTCCCCCCCCCCCCCCTTTTCACTTCCTCTTCCCGTCTGTCCACATGATACTCAACATCGCCTAGCCCACACCTCCGTATCCTGGAGATTTGCAAGGTCTTGCAGCTCAAAGTAGAGCAGCTCGAGGCATGTTGATGAGGGCCTGCAGCTGAAAGTAGAGAAGCTCGAGGCAAGTTGATGAGGCAGAGACAGCTGCGCGGCAAGACAGAGATGGACAGAAGCATGGTTTTCCTTGCCACGCCAAAGAGATTCTCGAACACGGGTGAGATATTCTCACATGTAATAAAACTCCATGAATTTCGGGAAAAAAACAAATCCTAATTTTTTGTTTCTCAGAAGTGGAGGTCTTCACTTAGACCTCCCCCAAAGGGCAAGCCAAAAAGTGGGCTATCCTAATTTTCATTTCTTCTAAGTGGAGGTCTTCACTTAGACCTCCTCCCCCAAAGGGCAAGCCAAAAAGTGGGCTGTGTAAAAAGTTTACACCACATCTATATTTATATTAGCATTTATATGTTTATGTTTATTGGCACGATTTCCTAAGAGGTGGGGTTATTGCTCTATTGAAGAATTGGATTCTCCTCTGTCAATTTCCACGTATAATTGTTTGAAAAAAATTAATGGCATTCCAAACTTCCTTTAATCAAGATCGTGATCCTACAAAGCTGTAACTACAAGCCAAAACTGCCTTTTGATAGCCCAACATACTAAAACACTCATTTGCTTTTCCTTTGCATCCAAAAGCACCTACTATATTAGGAGGCAACACTCACTTTTTTTTTGTGTGGTGAAAATAGGAGGCAACACTCACACACAATTGTGCATCTTGTGAGTGTGTGTATCTTCTACCCCCAAAAAAGGTATGTCCATATATATATATATATATATAGAGAGAGAGAGAGAGAGAGAGAGAGAGATCACACTCCTCTTTGGACATTGGGCTCCCTTTGCCTCCATCAAGAAAATATTATTAATAGTCACACATACAGTGAGAGAGAGAGAGAGAGAGAGAGAGAGAGATCACATTTCTCTTTGGACATTGGGCTCCCTATGCCTCCATCAAGAAAATATTATTAATAGTCACACATACACTTAGAATTCAGTCCTACATTAAATTACTTTTCCTCACCCTTTAAGATGTGCGATGTTAGAGAGCCACCCCATTAAGAAATGTCACGGAAGATGATGTCGTAACTACATGCAAAGCCTTGCCTCTTTCCATGGCCTGTTTAAGACATGTGACATTGCACAAATGGCATCTAAACATGTAACTTGTCACTTAACAAAGACAACCACGTGTGAATATTGTTAAGAAATGTTACAAGAATCTCTATGTTCTAAACCTTGCAAGCCAAGACAAGGCCACTGCCAACTTGGTGAGAATTCAATTTTATCTTTGAGGGGCTATGTGCCAAAGCATGGGCCAACTTGCATTTTCATATGCTTCTCAACATGTTAGGAGTAGTTCTTTGGTTTTTAATTTAATCAATTAGAATGTGAACACTATTAAACGCTTTACTTCCCATTCACCCACATTTAATTGGTGGGCCTCACGTTGCATAAAGAAAGTAAAGCACTTGACACGGCATGCATATTGTGCTATGTTAGTTTCATGAACGATTTTGAAATGTTTAAAAGAAAAATTGGTAAATGCAATTGGGAGGGATGCTATAATTAATCTATAGGATATAAAACCATTGAAGGAATTGAACTCTATATGAGAAAATGCACTTTGGCACATGTTTGTATTTGCCAATACGATTTGAAGCAACACAAAATATGCAAGACCACTTGTCATACCTCCGATATGTAGTTCCATAGTGTCACACCATCAAGTTTCTCCCCATGACATTGTATCTTTGAGTCATACAACATGGTCTCTCTCTATTGTAGCATGCTATGAAATATGTACATGGATGAGTATCATAATGGGCTAATGGTGGTTATAGAGTAAAGTACCACAACCTTTTCACATGGATAGGCCCTTCAACTATGCTACTATGTTATAATCATGAATGACTGACTATTCACGGTAATACTTGCGTTGAGCATCATTGCTTCAAACCCACCCCTTCAAGGCTTGGTTCTCTTGGGGTATAATTTCCCTTTTTCTATTGCATCAATTAATGCAATCGGTTCTACTTGTTGATACTATTGCTAACATGGTTTTCGACCACACGTTCAAAATATTGTCTTTTTCAAAGTATAATCACTCATGGAGAGCATTATGTTGAGAGTGGGGAACATAAAACGTCTCTAAACATGGGTACCTTCTAACAAATTTTTGAGAAATCCCACATGAGAAAGCATATGTCCAGCTCTGGTCGATGATAGCATCGACCTGGCACACACTTGGTCGATGATATCATCAACCAATCGACCTGGCACATGCTTGGTCGATGATATGATCAACCAATTCGACCAATTGGTTGATGATATCATCGACCAAGCTTGCGCTAGGTCGATGATATTATCGACCAAAGCCGGATGCACGCTTTCTCATATGAGATTTCTCAAAAAATTGTCCAAAGGTACCTATGCTTATAGTTGTTTTTAGGGTTTTGGGACCTTTTGAGCTCAATTTTGACGTCAAAAGGACAAATTACGCATCTACAAATTTTTTAATTTTTTTCAAATAATTTAGATCTTCTAAAGATTTTGGCTCACTCGGTCAATGATATGATTGACCAAGCATATAGATTGGTCATATAAAGCAAGCAAGGTAGAGCTTGGTTGATGATATCATTGACTAAGCAATTGGATGAGATATTTTGGTATATGTATTTCAATTAACACAAGCAGGGCAATCGCCAAAGGGACCTTGGGTATCTGGCTCGTGATTCCATCTTGAAGCACCCAGATGAAAGGAGGAAGAAGCACCCTGATCAACACCCAATGTGTGAGTGCCATTAGACTGACAAAGCACATTGCTATGCAACCATAAGCGAAGGTTTATCATCTAGATCTGCTAAGGCATGTCATCTAGATTTGCCACCATAAGCGAAGGTTTGTCATCTAGATATGCTAAAACTTGAGGGCCTTCATAGACCACACTTTCAATTGGTTTGTCTAGTTGTTTTCCCTTCTCCAATAATATAAACAAACATTATGAGTAGGTTCAACGCCCACATTCAATGGTGGTTGTGCAATCACCTCTTTTGGACACTAAAAAATGAAGCACCCTCATCTCCCCAAAATGGAAACAATGGCCTGCAAATGATCCCCACTTGAATTCACAAAAACAAAGGATCAAAACCATCCACACATAACCTCAATTGTCATGGTTAGGGCTTCTAGTATCCCACAACATTCAAACTCCTAAATGAATTTTGGGCTCCACCAACACCTCCTCAATAGTACGCATAGCCAATGGTAATAAGTCCCACATATTGGATGGAAAGTCTAGAGCCTCAACCCAAATAGGGCAAGCCTAGCACAACATATCCTGATACTTTGCCATAGGTGCTAGGGGACCACATGCATCAACTATCCATCTAGAAGCAATGGCACTTTCTGACAAAATATGAAGAGAGGAGAGGAGAAGAGTGGAGATAAGGAGAGAGGGCACAGCTAGAGAGCACACCACAAATGACTAACTCTACACTAGATTTAGTTGAAAATGTAGAATATATACAAACCCATTTAGGGTTAGGGTTAGGGAATCTAACCCTTTACTTTATAGCACTCTATTGGGTTAGTGCTATGCACACATGATCACATGATGGTGCTATGCACACATGATCACATGATGTTGAGCATGAACTCTCAACACCTTCCCTCAAGATCAACATCATGAAGTAGGCCTTCCCTCAAGATGATGATTCTGGGGAATCGAAAAAGGACTGAGCATTACATTCCATCACACCCCTTTAATGGGAATGTCCTTCCCCTGTGTCAAACTAAGAGCTAGTCGGTGTTTCTTGAAAAGCTATTTACTGAGTGGTTTGGTAAAGATGTCTACAACATTCTCTTTGCTATCACATTGCAGCAGTGTGATGTCACCACAAGTAACACTCTTTCTGTGATGAAGTGCTCTCTGACATCAATGTGCTTTGCCCTAGAGTGGTATACTGGATTCTTGGCCAATGCTTGAGTCGATTGGTTATCACAGTATATTGTTGTTGGCTTTGACTCATCAAAGTAATCTGTTTTTGACAATTATAGTCTTCTGAGCCATATGGCCTCACATGCACCTGTAGTGAGTGCCCTATATTCTGCTTCAGTCGAAGACAAAGAAACAATTAGCTGTTTGTTTGACAACCATGATATAGCACCTTGACCAAGGAAAAATGCATATCCCTGTGTTGATCTCCTTGTCTCATGATCTCTGGCATAGTCACTGTCACAGTATCCATGCAACTATGGATGACTTCCTCTGTATTCTATTCCAAACTGTCTTGTACCTCTAATGTATCTCAAGACTCTTTTGGCTGCATTCCAGTGAGGATGTTTTGGATTTTTAATAAACTATGCTAGTGAACTTACTGCATAACAAATATCTGGCCATGTGATAGTCAGATATATAAGAGATCCGATGAGTTGCCTGTAGTACGTGTCATTGACTGTAGGATTTTTTGAATCTTTGGTAAGTTTCAAATTTTTTTCCATGGGAGTGGCTACAATCTTTCAATTTGCCATATGAAACTTCTTCAGGAGACTGTCAACATACTTGAGTTGACTCATAAAGGTGCTGTTTGAATCTCTCCAGAACTCAATTTCAAGACGATAGTGCATAAGTCCAAGATCTTTCATGTTGAACTCTGCAAATAAGTCTTGTTTTAGCTTTTTGATGAAGCTATCCTTACTTCCGATCACAATCAGATCATCTATGTACAAAAGTGCAATAGTAATGTCTTCCCCTTGAACTTTGTAGTAGAGAGTATGATCTGCATTGGAATTCATGTATCTTGAATCAGTAAAATACTTGTCGATTCTGGTGTACTAACCTTTGGGTGCTTGCTTTAAGTCGTAGATACTTTTCTTAACATGGCAAACCTTATTCTCCTTTCCTGGTTCAACATAACCTGCTGGTTATTGCATGTAGACTTCCTCATCTAGGTAACCATTGAGAAATGCATTCTTGACATCGATCTGATACACATGCCATCTACTGAGTGTCGTTAGTGATATCAAGAACCGTCTGCAATCCATCTTTGCTGCTAGAGCATAAGCCTCATCATAATCTTGACCATATTACTGTGCAAATCCTTTTGCAACTAGTCTGGCTTTTTATCTTTGAATACAACCATCTAGATTGTACTTGACTTTGTATACCCATTTGTTTGCTATGGCCTTCTTTCTTGGTGGAAGGTCGCATAATTCCCAAGTATTATTCTTATACAAAGCATCCATTTCTTCATTAATAGCAGTTTTCCATTCTGGCTTGTCCACTGCATCTTTGAAGTACATTGGCTCTTCTATAGCCATGATGGTAGTCATAAGAGCATAGTTGGTGGTTTCAACCTGAATTGCTTTACCTTTCTGAGCATATGCCAATCTGGCTGGTGATCTGCTTTCCCTAGTAGACTGTCTGAGCTGCTGAGGCTCTGCTTGGGGTGTTACTAGCAATTCTTGCTCTTCTTCATCAACCTTTTCTGTAGATGACTGTGAAATCGATGCATCTCTATCTCCAGTGTGTTTGAGGTTTTCCATTCTGATTCCTCATCCAAGATTACATCTGTGGAGATAATGACCTTTCACTTGATGGGATCATGCAACTTGTATGCTTTGCTTTCTTCACTATAGCTAACCATGATTCATTTGCGTGACTTCGCATCCAATTTCCTGCGATGATGATCATCATGTATGTGGGCATATGCTATGCATCCAAATATGTGGAGATGCCCAATGTGTGGCTTGTGTCTAGTGAATGCTTCATAAGGTGTCATACCTTGTATCGGTTCGGTAGGAAGCCAATTAAGCAAGTAGTTTGCAATGGCTATTGCTTCTACCCAATACTGATTCAGAAGATGCTTCTTGCTAAGCATCTGCTAAAGTACCATTCTTCCTTTTAGCTCTTGCATTAGCTAAGGAGTATCTGCATAAGTGAATTGTCTTCGAATGCCGTGACTTCTACATAACTTCATGAATATTGAAGACATGTATTCACCTCGTCTATATGACCTCATGGCTTTGATCTTTCTGTCCATATGGTTTTCTACCATGGCTTTGAATTCTTGAAATCTAGAAAACACTTCAGATTTCTCTTTCAGAAAGTAGACCCAACAATATTTGCTGTAGTTGTCGATGAAAGTCAAGTAGTAAAGTAAACCATTGATGCTACGTGTGTGGGCATAACCCCATACATCTGTGTGAATCAAATCAAGAATACCTCATGCTCGAGAGGTGCTTCTGACAAAGTTGGTTCACTTTTGTTTTGCTAAAGCAGCATGCTTCGCAAACTTTTCCAAGAAACTGTAGCTTAGGAATCCCAATTGCCATATTCTGATTCCTGAGATCTAGTAAGCTCTTGAAATTGACATGACCATATCTCTTGTGCCAATTTGTAGATAGTGGCATGTGTTGCGATTGAGCTGACATGGCATGCATATTTAGTACTATATCTAGCATTCTGTACAAGTGTCCTTCCTTGACACTTTACCTACTAGCTGGCATCTTCTGGATTTGTCTCTGATAGTGCATTCATCTCTGTCGGAGATGACTTGATAGTTGTGTTCTGTCATTTGACCTACTGATAAGAGGTTCTTGTTAAGATTCGGAACATAGAGTACATCTTTCACCAATCCTTTTGTACCAGTGAAATTGTTCATAGGGATAATGCTTGTCCCTTGAACTGGATTCGGTGTATTATCTCTACTGTGTAGATAACATTCTTTTGACCTTCTAATGGTTTCAACTCTGTGAACCATTCTTGATGATTTGTCATGTGAGATAATGCACCACTATCGATATACCAAGGATCCTGCTTTGCTTGGTCGACTTGATAGTTGAAATCCTCTTTTGGATTGCAATCCATGTCTAGGTACATTGTACCGGTTTGCTGCATTTCCTCGTTTGCAAGAAACATATTCCCTCGAAGACTGCTGGATTGACCGCCTTGATTGTACTACTTCTTGTGGGCAGCAATGCCTTTCATAGTGTCCAAACTTATGACAGTATTTGCACTGGATGTTTGACACATTGGTGGATGCATTCCCTCTTTCTTGGAATCTTTCTCGGTTGGAATGATTTCCTCTTTGCTGATGCTGATGTTGCTAAGGATGATGATGATGTTGATGTTGATAATGACTTTCTTGATTTTGTTGCTACTGATGATAACCACTTCTTTGGAATGATCTCTACCTCTGCCTCTGCTTCTGTCTGAAGCTGTGAATGCCTGATATTTAGAATAACCTTTGCGTGCATGAATGGCTTGCATCCCGAGTTCTTCACCAAGTGAGACTGGCTGACGTTATAGTGTCGAAATTTGCCATTGAATGGCAATACTCTGGACTAGATTCTCGTATCCCTCTCCTAGTCCATTCAGGATGACTTGAACCATTTCTACTAGATTTATAGTCTCTCCTGCTACTGCGAGTTGATTGTTGTAGTCTTTGATCTAGAGTACATAAGCATGACTGGTTTCACTGTTGTTGTGAAAACTCTAGTTGATTTGGTTACTTAGTGTGAGAATCCTGGAAGTGTTCTTTGACTCGTAGAGAGCTGCGAACATATCCCATGCTTCTTTGGATGTCTTGACGGTATTGAGCTGTCCTTGCATGACATCTTGCACATTATGCTTGATCAAATGATATGCATACTTATATTTCTTATGCCATTTTGCCTGTGCTCAAGACATGGTAGGATCTGCTATAGGTGTGAAAGTTGCTAGTGTAGTTGGAGATCCCGTTGTAGATCCCGTTGCTAGTGGTGTGACAGCAGGTGGTGTAGAGCTAGTATTGGGTAGATCGTCCAATGGTCTAGGTATAGATCCATCGACATGCTCCCATTTGTTTTGAAGTACAAGAATGGTCTCCATTCGTTATTTCCATGTGCTGTAACTGGAGTTGTCTAGCTTAGCAGATGCCTCTAGATTGAGGTTGCTAGTTGTAGACAGTGCAAGAAATGTACTCAAAGTGTCGTGAAAACCACTATCTGAATCAACTGCAAAATATTGATTGTGGCAAGTGAAATCTGAACTATCGGTGAAGATAGAACTGTAATATATAATCCACTCTAAATTACAAGGCTTGTGGTAAATGATGCCGAGAACTGCGTAGGCTTGTTTTGCACTGCACCCATGTCCCCTAAAATCCTCCTCAAGCATACTACCTCACAAGAAGCAAAACATGCTGATTTTTGTACTCAGCCTCGGTAGAAGAAAGAGCAACTGTGGGTTGCTTCTTGCTGACCCATGACACAGCTTTAGATCCAAGTGAGAAACAATAACTTGTCACTGATCTCCTACTGTCCACGTCCCTGCCCAATCCGAGTCATAGAATTCGGTCAAGATGTTGCCGTTGCAGTAACCTGTCACTGATCTCCTGTTGTCCACATCTCCTGCCCAATCCGAGTCACAGAATCCGGTCAAGATGTTGCCCTTGGTATAGGTGATGCCATAATCAATTGTGCCTTTGATGTATTTCAGCATCCACATCCGTGCCCTCCAATGGTTCTCCTGGGGCTTATTGGAAAACCTGCTTAGTACACCACTCTCAAAGCTGATGGCGGGCCGTGTGTTGCACAAGTAAATCAAACTTCCCACAAGCCTTCTGTACTTTGCTTCGTCCACCAGTGGTGATGAATCCTCGTTTGAGAGCTTCACGTCAACCTCCATAGGGGTGCCAACTGTCTTGCACTTAGCCATGCCAAATGCCTTCAGTATCTCTCCAGCATACTTCAGCTATGAGATGAAGATCTATTTTGGCTCTTGCCAAACTTCAATCCCCAAACAGAAATGCATCAGTCCGAGGTCTGTCATTTCAAACTCTCTTCCTAGCAAACACTTTGTCTGCGAGATCTTCTCTTCATGGTTCCCTATTATGACAAGGTGGTCCACGTAAGGACCACGATCATATAAGACCCACTTGGTGCCGATGACCTTGCGTTTTGGTGGTCGATCCACAAGGTCCCAAGTGTTGTTCTTCATTATGCAGCCATACTCCGACTGCATAGCCTCCATCCACCTATCATCACCCTGTGCTTCTTCAAGACACTTGGGTTCTTCATCACGGATCACCTCTTTCATCAAAGCATAGTTGACCAAGTGTTCCTGCACCCTTCCTCGCTCCTCTAATCTGTTGGACCGGCAGTGTTCGGATGGTTCCTCCTCAATGGATGGAGGTTCTCTGCCATCCAAAAGCTGCTTTACCCACTTCGGGAATGGCCGTTGCTGTTGTGGTTCTGCAGGCTCTTCTTCCTCTTCTTTATCTTGAATCCTCCCAAGCATTGTTGGGGGAGTTCGGTCTATTATTGGTGGTTGTACTGGATGGATATCCTAGTCCTGGTTGTCTGGGAAGGAAGCATCCTCCTCCATTTGATGCGGCTGTTCTGAGAAGACCACATCGCGACTTATTATTACCTTCTTGGTAACAGGACTATAGAGACGGTAACCCTTTGCCTCTTCACTGTAGCCCAAGAAAATACACTTCCGGCTCTTCGGTTCCCATTTGGTCCTGTTAGCATCAGGGACATGCACAAAACAGTCACATCCAAAAAATCTGAAATGTGCATCTAAAGGTTTCTTACCAAAAAAAGGCTTGCAATGGAGTCATTCCATTCACAGCCTTCGTGTAGCTACGATTCAGAATGTAAACTGCCGTGTTACATGCCTCAGCCCAGAAAGTCTTTGGCAAATCTTTCCCTTTCATCATACTCCTGCCCATTTCGCAGATGATGGGCATCGTGCATTCTGCTACTCCATTTTGATGTGGTATATGTGGCAGGGGTTTCTGCCTCTTGATCTTGTGACTTTTGCAGTAACTTTGGAATTCACTTGATGTGAACTCTCCAGCTCTGTCTAATCTCAACTTCTTCACCTTCCTCCGTGTTTCTTTCTCGACCATTACATGCCATTCTTTGAACTTACGAAAAGCCTCATCTTTAGTCTTCGGGAAGTATATCCATATTCTTCTATTGTAGTCATCGATCAGCATCATGAAGTAGTAGGAAGCACCGAAAGCTTCTGTCTCCATCTTTCCATAGAGGTCCGTGTGAACGAGCTCTAGAGGAGCCTTTTCCCTGCTGGCCTCTTTAGGAAAGGGCTGCCGATGCTGCTTGCCCATCATGCAAGCTTCACATACATCGGGCAAATTTGTAATTTCTGGTAGGTCTGCAATCATTCCACTTTTATGCATCTCCTTTAAAGAAGTAAGGTTTAGATGACCAAACCTCTCATGCCATAGCTTAGTGTTCTTCACATCGGCTCGAGCATTGAAAGCTGAGAGTTCGTAGATGTTGCGCCGTGTACCTTTACCAATGACATTCCCTTCAAGATCCGAAATCTGTGCACCATTCTTATCGAATTGAACTTTGAGGTCCCGATCCGTGATTGCAGAAATGGACAACAAGTTCCTCTTGATATCTGGCACATAAAGAACATCAGACAACTGTTTGACAACTCCATCTGACTTAAGAGAAATCGTACCTTTTCCTTTTGCTGGACATTTTGCATCATTGTTGACCGCTGCCAGGATGTCATTCCCTACCGGAAGTAGAGAGGTATACCAATCCTTCTGACTGGTCATGTGGCGTGATGTACCACTGTCAATAATCCAAGGTTCATCCGTAGGTACATGAACTTCTCCTTAATTGCTACAAACAGCTCTACTGGTACTGCCTGTGCACTGTTGTTGGACTTTTTCTTTATTCCGTTCTTCTCATTTGCAATCTTCTTCTAGCACTCATTCTGCTTGTGCCCTGCCTTGTTGCAATAGAAGCACTTGATCTTCTTCTTTCTCTTTTTATCATCAGAAGAAGATAGGTTACCAGTGTCCTTACCCTTACCTTTCTTTGATCCAGCATAGAAAGCCGAATCTTCTCTAGTCCTCGTCTTTTGATGCATCTCCTCCTCCAGAAGCATTACGCTAAAATCCTCAAAGTAGAGGGGCGGATTTCTGTTCTGCATATGTAGCTCCGTAACAAGAGAATTGTACTTTGGTGGGAGGATCCATATGCACCTTTGTGCTAGATTCTCACGGGTGATGGTTCGTAGTCATCTGATCGCATAGATTCTTCACCCTGGTGATGAACTTCTCTGCCATTTTAGACTCAGATAGTTCTCGTTCGTGAGTTGAGTCTCTAGATTCTCAATCCGCGTCTGATTCGTGGTCTCGTACTTATGTTTCAAGACTGTCCATGCGTCCTCTGCTGTGGTGACATGTTGAATTAACTGCATCATAGAATCACTTACATTGTGGACAATAGAACACAATGCATTTGCATTTCTTCTTGTCCACGCGAGAATCTTATCTGCAGTTGGTACTATCTATTGTGCTACATTGGCTGGATTTAGTCTCGCAACCGGCTTTAGGTCCACCCCATTAGCAGTATCCCAAAGCTCGTATGTGCTTAGGATGGTCTTCAACTTGAACTTCCAGAGTGGATAGTTAGTGCCGTCCAACTTTCTGCTTTCGTCGAACGGTGGGATTCGTAGTCTTGCGGGCTGGACCATCTCTCACAATCTGCTCGCAAACAGAAACACACTACCAAATCTTCTTGCTAGAGCCCAAGCTCTGATACCATGTAAGAAAACAATACGTCTGTGCTCAACAGATAACAGGACGTCATATGCAAGAGAGAAAAGCAGATAGTATGGAGAATAAAAAATTTGATTACTGTAAAACTGATACAATAGATGGCGCTGCCTCCCAGCCGTGCGCTCCTGTGACAGAAGCTTCGATGGCATGCTGGATCTAGTAGAGGACGGAGGTTGGATGCTAAGGAATCAGGGTTGCCGTAGCCAGTGATGATGATGGGCTTCACGGGCTTGCTCTTATATAGCCACCAGTCATAGTCGGTTAGACTCAATACCCAGTCCGCCCAAACCAGCAGCCAACTAGAGTTCGGTCCTGAAATAAGCCACCGACCACACAATAGAATCGTGGCGCAGAATAGAGCAACTAACCTACGATTGCCGTTCGGCCCATAGCCATCCGGGATCATCTGGGGCTCCAAATGGGCCTCGCAGCCCCGGGAAATGCTCCATCTACTCTCAGTGTAGTCAGTCATGGCATGCCTTCCCGCACTTGCATATAGCCTAGTTGGTAGTGTGCCAACTCTATCTGAAGCCATCCAGCCATTAGGCCACACATGGCCCCCATCTGGTGTCCAAACCAGGACCTACCGGATAACCGAGCTACTCAAATGCCTTCTCCTCATATGGGGGGCTTACAAGTAGAGTTAGCTGGATCCCGCATAATTACATGAGAGTGGAGCATTGATATCTAACATTGTGATGATGTGAGACCGTATGTGAGCATAGGGCCTGACTTTGAGTACATACTAGTCGGGAATTTTGGGCATGGCTTAGATTGGCAACTTAGGGAGATTCAAAGCATCCCCTCAATGGCAATCGAGTCTACTGTGATTTATATCTATACCAAACATCGACCGATGAAAGAACATGAAATAATTTCTTTTCTTTGGTTCTTTTTATGTGCTAGGTCTGATGCATCGATGTTGAGGTTGATGTGCATGTAGGAAGTGGATTTATCGGGGCGAGGCTCAAAAGTGAGTGTAACTTATGCCAAAATGTGCGCGTGATTTGATGAGTGAATAGAGCACAAAAAATCGATTGATTTTTCTTTTTGGAGCGCTCTCAAATTCTTCCTGGATAAAGAGATACGACTTGATCTAGGTGGAGGGGCAAAAGGAGTGCAAATGTGCTCAATGATGATGTGGCACTCAGGGGGTCACATGCAGTGACTGTTGTGCCTAGCAGGGACTGTGCCTGTGGAGCCTGTGGCAAGAGTGGTCACATGTAGTGTGTGCACAGTGTGCCTAGCAGGGGATTGTGCTTGCATGGGTCAGTGCTAACTGGACAGTTGAGTTGGCACTAGTTGACTTAACCTAGGGTCATGCTGACCTAACCATGGTCAAGTTGACTAACCTAAGGTTTGGTTGACTAAACAAGGGTTAGGTTGATGATGTGGTAAATGATGATGTCATGGCAATCGACGTGGCAAATGATGTGGTAGCTGACGTGGATGATGACATGGTACGCGGGTGCCATATGCTGACATGGCTTGGTGATAAGGTTGACGTGGTAGATAGGCTACCACATGTCAAGTGTTTGACCAAGGGCTGAAGGTTGTGGTCACCCTATGGATAAGGTTGTGGTGACCCTATGGATAAGGTTACCAGGGTGTGCCACATGTCAGCAAGAGATGGCCACATCGGAATCTTCTAGATTTTGATAGAATCTAGGAAGATTGTGTCTAACTGCTGTTAGACATCGGTCATTGAAGCTAATGGAGACTTTATCGTAGTAGTGCATGTTAGGAGCTTAAGGAAGCTTGAAGTGCCGCTTTCGATGAGCCGAGAGCCAGGTCTGGTCATTTATAGGGCCTTGGAGACTGTAGATGAAGCTTATGGGCTAGAGCACGGGCATCGATGGAAGCTGCTCGCTAGGTTGCCTTGGGTTTGAAGGCTGGCAGGTTGAGTTGAGGCCTGTGTGCAGAATGGGAGCCACCGTTGAAGTTTGTAGATGGATTGCCCGCTGCTTGTTTTGTTGATGGAGGAGCTAATTGAGTTGTTGGAGCATGATGTTCAGGCTACAGTTGTTGATTGTGTCCTTTGGAGTGCGCCTTTGGAGCTTATGAAATGGATCTTTGAGGAGCACAGGCATCAGAGCCTTGGAGCTCTGCCTGTAGGTCACTGTTGCAGCTGGCTAGACGGAGCTGTTGGGTCGGTCAGAGCTGATGGAGCGGAGCCTTAAGCAACTCGTTGAAGACTCGTGGGCAGGAGTTCGTGCATTTAGGAGTAGGAGTTCATGCAGACGGTCGATGCCATGACTATGGGAGTCGTTGTTTGGAGTGTCGACCGTCAAGGCTTGGAGACGAGGGCATTGTAGTAGAAGATGGCATCGTGGCTGTTGAAGCCTTTGTAGAAGGCTATGGCTTGAGCCTTAGTTGGAGCTACGGCCGCGTAGACTATGGTGGCCATAGAGAGCTGACTGGCTAGCCGGTTGTTGGTGTTGCCTTAGGGATCAAGTCGTGTAGATCTGCAAGGCGTCCAAGGTTGCTAGAGATTAGTTCATTGTAGGAAGGCTTTGGTGTAGTCGTAGCGTCTGCTATATGACATCCTTCAAAAAGGACATCTGAACACATGCAATGCAACAACATGTGTAACGATCCTTGAGCTTCCGCACGAAATAAGGCTTCAAGTTCTTAAATTCCCATTGTCAAATCTTGGTCTCTGAGTGCATTTCCTTGAACAAGAGATAAATCTCCACCTACAACATCAATTAAATAGATAGATTACTTACATGATACCAATATAAACCGGTATTTTGTTCCAATTGGTAATATGGTATACACCAACATTCTTGGTAAAATTATATCGGTAGCCTTGCGAAGGCACATCAACTTTTGTATGGAACCGGTTCTATTTTAATGGTATGAAAAACAAATATTTGCATGATATCGGTACAATAATGGGAAGTAAAGTATGTTACCAACTTACCATGATAGCACATAGTCTTACTATGAATCTGGTATTGTTGTGCTACCACTAGTTTCAAGTAAAGTACATTTCCATGAATTCACACAACCTTACTACAAATCATTAGTATCTTGTGCTACCACTGTTTACTTTCCCACGAGTGTGCATATTCTTACTTTTATATTGGTATCATTGCACTACTAGTGCCACCTTACTATGGAACCAATTTCTTGTAAGGAACTTACTACAACCACCTACAAGCAATATGTCGCATTGCTTTCTACTACATAGGTATCTTGCTAATGCAAAACCCAACTAGATGAGGTTGTCATTCACATGTTAACAATGGCAATACACCATATTCTACCTATTCCAAACATGATTTAGCCACATAAAAGTTTCTCTTGTGTATGTTTAACATTCTCTATATGAAAGAAATGTTTGTTTGAGATGTTTCTATTGTGGTACCATTCATTAGAATCATAATCTGGCTCTTTTGGAAAACAACTCCTGAGAGCATCAAGGCACTTTCACTGTAGTGAGTGTATTGCATATGTTCGCTATTAAACCTCTATGAGCATCCTTGGATCTTTGTTGCAATCTAGTAAGGAATCCCCTCATCGAAGGATGTTGGACAATCCGATGAAATATACAAGCCCTTGTGTCCATGTCCAAACCTGACGTATGTTGATTAAAAAGATGAACAACCTTGTTTCTTATTCTTCGTTGCTTCTCTTCATTGGCTCCTTTGTGTAAATTTGTCTTGTGAATTTATCAACTTGACACTAGCATTATAACATTGCTTACTCTTTCTCTTTGCATGATAATCCTTTATTGCATTACTTCTAATCTTGGCACAGACCTCAAATTCATGTGGGCATTCTTGTATTGCAACCATGGATGTTTTTATTAAGGCTATACTTATATATTAATATAAAATATTGGTAAAAGCTTATCGAGCCCATTTTTTTAGTTTCACAATGTTGATAGGATGCAATACACTTTTATAACCTTAAATTTTTTTACATAAAAGTTTCAAATCCTGGTGAATGTTTCAAATGATTATTTTAATTAGGGCATACAAACTTTTGATACCGATATAAAAGTTTAAGTTAAAAATATCATCCATGATTGCAACGATACGTTGTCCTTGGTTTCTTCCTTCTGAAGGCAGTGAAAGCTCCATGCCCTTTAGTACAAACTGGTGGAAGAATAGAGAGGGACAAAGAGAGAGGCCGAGTGAGAAATGTTAAAGCTGAAGTGGATAGAACACAAAGAAAACACACATGAGGGGAGAGAGAGAGAGAGAGAGAGAGAGAGAGAGAATGACTAACTGACCGATGATATTTGCTTGCACAAAGTCACTATGACAAGCTAAATGAGAGAGCGCACAAGAGCATAGGAGTGGGTGGGAGTAGGTTGAGAGAGTGTGTGAGAGAGAGAGCACAAGAGCTTAGGAGTGAGCAAGAGTCTGTTGAGAGAGTGTGGGGGGGAGAGAGAGAGAGAGAGAGAGAGAGAGAGAGAGAGGTGCCTATGCAACCGTTTCTTGCCCACGTTGTACATTGAGTGCTAGTCAGTGGCACATCACTATAGGAAATTTCAATTCAAAATGTTTGTTCATTTCCCATCCAAACTGCTTGCCTTACCACTGTCTGGGACCTAGGTTT
This sequence comes from Dipteris shenzhenensis, assembly GCF_047967505.1. Taxonomy (NCBI): domain Eukaryota; kingdom Viridiplantae; phylum Streptophyta; class Polypodiopsida; order Gleicheniales; family Dipteridaceae; genus Dipteris; species Dipteris shenzhenensis. The sequence goes on along the minus strand of NC_141625.1, from coordinate 24,587,410 downwards.
TCTGTCCACCTGACCGTACATATACCCATAGATCTATAGTCTTGGATCTAACCACTAATCTGCATCAAGTAAGGCCTGTATACCTCAGCTATAAGTGCATGCTAAAACACTGAAGTTCCCTAGTTTGTGCTATGGTTGAACTTGATGATGCCCACTACATTGGGGGCAGGCTAGCACTAATGTATAAATGTCCTCATGTGAAGGAATGATCTGTTGATTGAATGTGGAGATAACTAGATCCAAGCATCAATGTAGCATGACTAAGCCAATGCAAGAATGTCTTGAAGACCAATGTACTGATTTGAATGTTGGTAAGATCTGTATCCATAGCCAATGCATTGTAACATATTGGAGTTGAATATGATGCAAAAACATCCTGATGAATGATATGTTGATCACTATTGGTGAAACTATGTCCAAGGTATACTTAGTATTTGAGGTGAAAGCATTAATGATGGAGTGATCTGAGGAGTAGGTAGATAAACTATGACATCTATCTCCGCATGCTGATAGAGATGTGATATCCTCATACTGAGGACTTATTTACTGTAAATCTTCATGATCATTGGTGAGCTCCTATTGTGTATCTATATCATTTGTAGTGGCAATAGATGGAGCCGAATGTGATGGTTGTACATCACTAGAATTAGACTTTGTTGATGTCAATTGGAGTGCCTCATGCTGAGGCTTACCGTAAAATATGCATGATAAAAAATTGTGGGCTGATCCATGCTATCATGTGGTACATCCATGTTTGTGTAAGAAAACAATACAACATCTATGCTCAATAGATAACAGGATCTCATATGCAAGAGAGAAAAGTAGATAGTATGGAGAATCAAAAATTTGATTACTGTAGAATTGATACAATAGATGGTGCTGCCTCCCAACCGTGCGCTCTTGTGTGAGGAGCTTCTATGGCATGCTGGAAACAATAGAGGACGAAGGCTAGATGCTAAGGAATCAGGGTTGCTATAGCCAGTAATGATGATGGGCTTCACGGGCTTGCTCTTATATAGCCACCACTCGTAATCAGTTAGACCCAATTGGGTGACCAACCTAGTCTGCCCAAAATAGCCAAGGTTCCGAAATAGGCCACCGACCACACGATAGACCATGGCACAAAATAGAGCAACTAACCTACAGTTATGGTTCGGCCCAGAGCCATCTAAGATCATCCGGGGCTCCAAACGGGCCTTGTAACCCGAGAGTGGTGGGTTGCCTCGAGAAATGCTCCATCTACCCTCAGTGTGGTCAGTCATGCGATGCCTTCCCACACTTGCATGTAGCCTAGTTGGTAGTGTGCCAACTCTATCTGAAGTCGTCCAGCCATCAGGCCACACATGGCCCTAGTCTGGTGTCCAAACTAGGACCTACCACATAAGCGAGCTAGTCAAATGCCTTCTCCTCATATGGGGGGCTTACAAGTAGAGTTAGCTAGTTCCTGCATAGTTACACGAGAGTGGAGCATTGATATCTAACACCCCGCCTCAATGTCCACCTGCAAGTGAACTTACTTTTTCGGCCCAATGTCAAGTCGATGAAGATGTCTCTCCAGCAAGTCTCTTCCAAGAGCCTTTGTGAAGATGTTTGTAGCATTCTCTATAGTCGGACAGTACACCAAGTTGACCTCTCCATCCATGATAAGCTTGCTTACAAAGTGATATTGAATCTCAATGTGTTTTACGCGAGCATGGAACACAGGGTTCTTTGCAATCACCATGCAGCTCTGATTCTCACATGATAACTGCGTAGGCTTGTTCTGCACTGCACCCATGTCCCCTAAAATCCTCCTCAACCACACTCCCTCACAAGAAGCAAAACATGCTGATTTGTACTCAGCCTCGGTAGAAGAAAGAGCAACTGTGGGTTGCTTCTTGCTGACCCATGACACAGCTCCATATCCAAGTGAGAAACAGTAACCTGTCACTGATCTCCTGCTGTACACGTCTCCTGCACAATCCGAGTCACAGAATCCGGTCAAGATGTTGCCCTTGGTATAGGTGATGCCATAATCAAGTGTGCCTTTGATGTATTTCAACACCCGCATCCCTGCCCTCCAATGGTTCTCCTGGGGCTTATTGGAAAACCTGCTTAGTACACCAGTCACAAAGCTGATGTCGGGCCATGTGTTGCACAAGTAAATCAAAATGCCCACAAGCCTTTTGTCCTTCACTTCGTCCACCAGTGGTGATGAATCCTTGTTTGAGAGCTTCACATCAACCTCCATAGGGGTGCCAACTGTCTTGCACTCAACCATGCCAAATGCCTTCAGTATCTCTCCAGCATACTTCAGCTATGAGATGAAGATCTGTTTTGGCTCTTGCCAAACTTCAATCCCCAAACAGAAATGCATCAGTCCGAGGTCTGTCATTTCAAACTCTCTTCCTAGCAAATGCTTTTTCTGCGAGATCTTCTCTTCATGGTTTCCTATTATGACAATGCTTTTTCTGCGAGATCTTCTCTTCATGGTTTCCTATTATGACAAGGTCGTCCACGTAAAGGACCATGATCATACACCTGCCTCCTTCTCTGAAGTTATACAAATTTGCATCAGATGGGCTCCTCCTGAACCCGTTTTGTAGAAAGTAGGCATCAATCCACTGGTACCATGCTCATGGGGCCTGTTTCAGCCCGTAAAGTGCCTTCTATAATTTATAGACTTTACCTTCTGAACCGGTGATCACAAAACCTAGTGGTTGTTCCACGTATACCTCCTCCTTGAGATCTCCATTCAGAAAGGCGGATTTTACATCCATTTGAAACACGAGCCAACTTTCTTGTGCTGCTATAGCCAAAACACTATGAATTGTGGTTAGTCGAGTTGTGGGAGCAAAAGTATCCTGATAATCAAAACCATGTACCTGTGCGAATCCTTTTGCCACGAGCCGAGCATTGTACTTATCCAACGTGATGTCAGACTTGTACTTGGTCTTGTACACCCACTTGGTGCCGATGACCTTGCGTTTTGGTGGTCGCGATCCACAAGGTCCCAAGTGTTGCTCTTCATTATGGAGTCATACTCTGACTTCATAGCCTCCATCCACCTATCATCACCCTGTGCCTTTTCAAGACACTTGGGTTCTTCAGCATGGATGACCTCTGTCATCAAAGCATAGTTGACCAAGTGTTCCTGCACCCTTCTTTGCTCCTCTAATCTCTTGGACCGGCGGTGTTCGGATGGTTCCTCCTCAATGGATGGAGGTTCTTTGCCATCCAAAAGCTGCTTTACCCACTTTGGGAATGGCCATTGCTGTTGTGGTTCCACATGCTCTTCTTCCTCTTCTTTATCTTGAATCCTCCCAAGCACCACTGGGGGAGTTCGGTCTGCTGTTGGTGGTTGTACTGGATGGATATCCTGATCTTGGTTGTCTGGGAAGGAAGCATCCTCCTCCATTTGATGCAGCTGTTCTGAGAAGACCACATCGTGACTTACTATTACCTTCTTGGTAATAGGATTATAGAGACGGTAACCCTTCGCCTGTTCACTATAGCCCAAAAAAAAACACTTTCGGCTCTTCGGTTCCCATTTGGTTATATTAGCATTAGGGACATGCACAAAACAGTCACATCCAAAAACTCTAAAATGTGCAGTTGAAGGTTTCTTACGAGAAAAGGCGTATAGTGGAGTCATCCCGTTCACAGCCTTTGTGTAGCTATGATTCAGAATGTAAATTACCATGTTACATGCTTCAGCCCAGAAAGTCTTTGGCAAATCTTTCCCTTTCATCATACTCCTGCCCATTTTGCAGATGACGCGCATCTTGCGCTCTGGTACTCCATTTTGCTATGATGTATGTGGCAGGGGTTTCTGCCTGTTGATCCTGTGATTTTGCAGTAACTTTCGAATTCACTTAATGTGAACTCTCCAACTCTGTCTGATCTCAACTTCTTCACCTTCCTTCCCACTTCTTTCTTGACCATTACATGCCATTCTTTGAACTTACTAAAAGCCTCATCTTTTGTCTTTAGGAAGTATATCCATATCCTTCTATTGTAGTCGTCGATCAGCATCATGAAGTAGTAGGAACCACCCAAAGCTTTCATCTCCATCTTTCCACAGAGGTCCGTGTGAATGAGCTCTAGAGGAGCCTTTTCCCTGCTGGCCTCTTTAGGAAAGGGTTGCTGATGCTGCTTGCCCATCATGCAAGCTTCACATACATCGGGAAGATCTGTAATTTCTGGTAGGTCTACAATCATTCCTCTTTTATGCATCTCCTTTAAAGAACTAAGGTTTAGATGACCAAACCTCTCATGCCACAGCTTAGTGTTCTTCACATCGGCTCGAGCAGTGAAAGCTGAGAGTTCATAGATGTTGTTGCGCTGTGTACCTTTACCAATGACCTTCCCTTGAAGATCCAAAATCTATGCACTATTCTTATCGAATTGAACTTTGAGGTCCCGATCCGTGATCACAGAAACGGACAAGCTGTTCCTCTTGATATCTGGCACATAAAGAACATCGGACAACTATTTACAACTCCATCTGACTTGAGAGCAATCATACCTTTTCCTTTTGCTGGACATTTTGCATCATTGCTGACTGCTACTAGGATGTCATTCCCTACCAGATCTAGAGAGGTATACCAATCCTTACGACTGGTCATGTGGTGCGATGCACCACTGTCAATAATCCAAGGTTCATCCACAGGTACATGAACTGCCTCCGTGCAAATCTCCTCAATTGCTATGAACAGCTCTATTGGTACTGCCTGTGTCCTATTGCTGGACTCTTCCTTTACTCCATTCTTCTCATCTGCAATCTTCTTCTGGCAGTCATTCTGCTTGTGCCCTACCTTATTGCAATAGAAGCACTTGATCCTCTTCTTTCTCTTTTTATCATCAAAAGAAGATGGGTTACTAGTGTCCTTACCCTTACCTTTCTTTGATCCAGCTGAGAAAGCCGAATCTTCTCCAGTCCTCGTCTTTTGATGCATCTCCTCCTCCAGAAGCATCACGCTGAAATCCTCAAAGTTGAGGGGTAGATTTCTATTCTGTGTATTCAGCGCTATAACAAGACCATCGTACTTTGGTGGGAGAATCTGTATGCACCTTCGTGCTAGATTCTCGCTAGTGATGGTGATGCCAATCGCAATCATCTGATCGCGCAGATTCTTCACCCTGGTGATGAACTTCTCTGCCGTTTTAGACTCAGATAGTTTCTCGTTCGTGAGTTGAGTCTCCAAATTCTGAATCCGTGTCTGATTCGTGGTCTCATACTGATTTTTCAAGACTGTCCATGCCTCCTCCGCTGTGGTGACATGTTGAATTAATGCCATGACAGAATCACTTACACTACAGACAATAGAAGACAACGCATCTCCATTACTTCTTGTCCATGCGAGAATCTCATCCACAGTTGGTACTATCTGTTGTTCTGCATTGGCTGGATTTAGTCTCGCAACCGGCTTCATGTCCACCCCAGTAGCAGTGTCCCAAAGCTCGTATGTGCTTAGGATGGTCTTTATCTTGAACTTCCAGAGTGGAAAGTTAGTGCCGTCGCACTTTTCGCTTTCGTCGAACAATGGGATTTGCAGTCTTGCGGGCTGGGCCATCTCTCACAATCTACTCACAAGCAGAAACACATTACCAAATCTTCTTGCTAGAGCCGAAGCTCTGATACCATGTAAGAAAACAATACAACATCTGTGCTCAATAGATAACAGGATCTCGTATGCAAGAGAGAAAATCAGATAGTATGGAGAATAAAAAATTTGATTACTGTAGAACTGATACAATAGATGGCGCTACCTCCCAGCCGTGCGCTCCTGTGTGAGGAGCTTCGATGGCATGCTGGAAACAGTAGAGGACGGAGGCTGAATGCTAAGGAATCAAGGTTGCTATAGCCAGTGATGATGATGGGCTTCACGGGCTTGCTCTTATATAGCCATCACTCGTAGTCGGTTAGACCCAATTGGGTGACCGACCCAGTCCACCCAAAATGGCCGACTGGGGGTGGATCCCAAAATAGGCCACCGACCACATGATAGAACCGTGGCACAAAATAGAGCAACTAACCTACGTTTATGGTTCGGCCCAGAGCCATCCGAGATCATGTGGGGCTCCAAACGGCCCCGCAACCCAAGAGTGGGCTGCCCCAGGAAATGCTTCATCTACCCTCAGTACGATCAGTCATGGGATGCCTTCCCGCACTCGCATGTAGCCTAGTTGGCAGTGTGCCAAGTCTATCTGAAGCCGTCCCACCATCAGGCCACACATGGCCCCCATCTAGTGTCCAAACTAGGACCTACCAGATAACCGAGCTAGTCAAATGCCTTGTCCTTATATGGGGGGCTTATAAGTAGAGTTAGCGGGTTCCTACGTAGTTACACGAGAGTGGAGCATTGATATCTAACAGTTTGATCCCTCAAGACTAATGATGCTTGCGACTGCATCATAAACTGTTACATACCTTGTGGCAATGAATGGTCAAAGTAGGTTCTATTTCCGCTCATGGATCTCATCTCAAGTCATGACTGGTGTATAATCAACTGTGTGATGTTGAACGACTTCATGCTAGAGGTGGCCTGGTGCTCTATGCTAGAGTCTTACCCATGTACAAATGAGAGTGTCTACCCATGAGAACACTATGTGAGCACCGCCATTCGAAAGCTTGAGCTACAATGGGGGCTTATGCTAAATCTATCAAACCTTGAACTGAGTCATGTTATGGAAGAACAACAATGTGCTAAGGATCAAGCTTATAGTGAAATGATGACAACTGTGTGTCGGATGTAGCCAAGAGGCTGTACAAGGCTTATGTATGTGTGGAAGAACAAATGCCAAAAAATAGTCAACAATGAGTGACTTTACATGGGTGGACTATGTGTGTGCAATCATCATCCGTCCATTCAATGTTTGGCAAGCATGCTTTGATCTTTGTCAATATTTCACCATAAGTGTCCTCCTCTTTGTACCAATCTTCTGGGAGTTCCCCTATTCCAATCTTCAGTGCATTATCACATCTAGCTTCATGTCCTTTAATCTCTTCTTGAATATCAGACTTACTTGCTTTGGTGTCCACTTCCACAATCACTTCCTTCTTAGTAGTTTGTACTACAATGTGAACAAGATCTTTGACTGTAGAGACTAGCTACGAGGTAGGGGGGAATCCTTATAAGATTTTAAAGCCTCATCAACTACTAGCTGCTTACCAAGCCCTTCTAGAATGTGAAGTCGAGCTTTTACTTCTACTAGTTCCAATTGTAGCTCTCTCACTGCTTGTTGTAGATAAAAAATCTGATCCTATTGCCCAAGGATGGGTTGTTTTGAGCCTTCTTGTTGATAATTGCATGCATATGGAGAGGGTGTCATGGTGCAACTATAGAGTACTGAGTCCTGATAGAGGTTGAAGGAGTTGAGGGGGACTTGGAGGAGAGGGTAGGTGAGTCCATAATTGGTTGTGTGTTGAATGTCCTAGCTGAGCCTAACCCCTGGGTTGGTTTAGGGTTAGCTTAGGGTTAGTTTGTTGTTTGAAGAAAATTAGGGGGCGGGGGGGGGTTGTTGTTGGCGATGAGACTTGGGGGGGCTAGCACGGCTGGCAGCTGTTGACAATTGTTGGGGGCTAGTGGCTGCTGGTGGCGGCCCTGCTAGCTAGTTAGCTAGGTAGGTAGGTGGGGCAAGAGGCGACAGTGATGGGTGATGATGGTACAGCTGAAGCGACGGGCTGAGCGATGGGACGGGCAATAGGTTGAGTGATGATGGATTGAGCCTGAGTGGCAAGACAGGCGACGAGCTGAGCGACGAGATGACGGGTTGGAGAGAGAGAGAGAGAGAGAGAGAGAGAGAGAGAGAGAGAGAGAGAGAGAGAGAGAGAGAGAGAGAGAGAGAGCATGCACCTTGGTCCTATTACGTCACTTGATCATATTTAGTTCATATGCAACATGAGACACATTGGAACCACCCAGCAAAACTTTTGGAGATACCTACTTGAATCTTATGCGTGTACTTGGTCAGCTCGTTGTTACCACCGTAGCACCAATATGAGGATATAAAATTCACCTTATCTATTGCATGGCTTGCTCTAGCATTCACTATCGAGTTGCTCTCTTTTCTGAGCCTTTTCTATGTCACTTGTTCTAATCCCATTGTAACTCTCTATTCTCAGTCTATGTATCTTTCTTGGGACACGTGTGGCTAATGTAGACTCATCATTGGGTTGTTGTAAATGCATTGCCATCAGTCATGTATATTGGCTGAGTGTTGTCTGTAGTAGCCTTGGTGAAAAGTCTCATGGCTACCATTTGAGAACTCAAAACAAAAGTTTGGGGGGAGAAAGAGCAAGAGAAACATTTAACCCAACATGGTAGGTTTTGCATGTATGACAAAAACTAGCATGTGGAATAAAAGTCCCGGCATATTCATTCCAACCTGTGCAGCCATGTACTTTTTAGATTGAAATGTTACAACTGCCAAACTATGCAAGTGGAATTAGGAAAGTTTTTTGAAATACTTAAAGGGGAGTCACTTATAAAGGTATCCAAAAAGCAATGCCCTAGATACAAAGTTTTTGTAGACCTTATCCCACATATAGCTTGCACTATATGCAAACATGTTGCCTTGATAACAAGATCGGCCCAAACTCGTAGGACTCAAAGGCTTTATATAGATGACTCTTTTGGCATTCATACTAGATAATACCCACCACATTTACAACCATTCACATCTTCTTGTTGCCTTTACATTTACAACCCGTTCACATCTTCTCGTTGCCTTTACATTGTATTAAAGATCTATTGCTGCCTTGGACATTTGTGAATCCTATGTTCATGCACACTTGATCAAGACTTGATCCTTTCTCAGGTCCATTGTCATGTGACCATACCTCTCATTTGGGATTTTTGATAACTAAGGCCCTTAACCACCTCATCTTATCACATAGCATTGCCTCGTCTTATCGCATAGCATTACCTTACCTTGTCATGTAGCAGCATCTTTGAGGAATTGAGCATTTAAAACATGATGTTGAGAGGGGATAAGAGTTGCTCACTACATCAACTTATCGTTTTCCCACTTTTTCTTTGGTTGGCTACTCTATTTGCTCGCTTCAATCGACTAGGGAATTCATTCTAAATTAAGTGGTCCTTAAATTGTCCATTTTGGGGTTCAACATTCACCCCAACACTTTCTCAGGCCATGTCCTCATGGACGAAGGATTTATGGCAATGACTATTGCCCATCTAGCAAGGTATTAGGATTCGTTGCACTCAGTGTGGAGTTTGAATCTTAGTGTTGCCTCTAGTTCTGAGATACAATGCATCATACAACATTGGTATTTTTCCATAAGAACTTTAGGACTATTTTCATGTTGTGTGTTCCACATGCAACTTGATGTTGAAGAAGGAGCACAAATTTTTCTTGTAGTGTCGTTTGAGTATTTTCCACAACATCCCAAATCTTCTTTGCCTTCTTGACTCGTAACTTGATTTTTCCATGCTTGCTCAGAGTTGAGTGGAATGGACATGGAATTGGCAAGACGAGTCCATGGGTTTGTAGTTTGTGCTCCCTTGCCTGGAGTTTGCAAACATTACTTGTTAGCAAATTCTTGCTACGGTCATCAATGGCAGTTGGAATTTGAACTCTAGCTCAAGATTGAATCCTCCTTGGGAGTACCCAAGCTCTTTCTCATTAGTGAAGCTCTTTGATTTGTTGTTGTTACCATAGTCATTTGGATTCATGGGCTATTGGGTTCTTATCTTCTTGTGCCCTTTGCATATGACAATCTTCTCCTTCATTCAATTTGAGTGGTTTTTTCTCCATGAGAATTGCCTTTGACCATTGCTCTTGATGTTGTGGAAGCCAATGCTAGTTATACTTTTGATGATTTCCCCCTCGGGGTTGTCCTCTTTGCTTTGGTTGGTCCTTTTAAGATTGTGTGGTTGGATAAGAATCTATAAAAGATTGTGTGGTTGGGTGAGCATCTGTAAGATTTTCTTCAATCTATTGTTGCAACTCGTCCCTTTGTAGCCAAATCCTATCAAAATACACTAGAGTCCATTTTGTCTTGGACTTCAATGAGCTTATAATTTAACATTGGTACCCTACCCTAGGCTAGCTCGCATCGTGCCTTAAGGATGTTGAGTTGGGATTGTAGCTCGATGTTTGCTTTGTTGACTTGATTGTTGTGCACTTGGACATCCTTTGCTTGGTTCCTCCTATTCTCATTTTGATGTTTTATCCTTGTCAAAGGATACACGTTGCTTTGATTTTTCTTTCCCAATCTTTTGTCCTTGTACTCGACAACACCTAATGGCACAAAGTTTTCCACTACATGCCCACTACATGGCATATAAGATTCACAACTTGCAGAGTCACAAGGATGAACTTGTCATAGTACTCAATGAGCTCCCATTTGTGAGACCATTATATCGATTTATGGAACCAAGTGCATGGGTAGTTTGTAAGCAATCAATCTCCCACAGGGAACATTTTGGAGGGATTGATGGAGGCTTTGATTGCTAGCTGTCTCTACTTTGATGGGCCTACTTTGGTTTGGTGGCTTGATCATTTGAGCTTTGCTAGCCCTTTTCCTTTGCCCTAGCCATAATGGTTGGTGTGGCTTCTTTGATTTGCTACTCCTCACCACTTGGCTCAACTGGTGGTGTGGCAGATCATTTTTCTCTATTTTAGTGACTCCTTGGTCAGGTCCTCAAGAATGCTTCTTGTGGAAATGGTGGCTGTTAGGTTTGGATTTCTTCAGTGCTACATGTCAATAGACATAGATATGCCTGGCCCCACCTATATGTCATTTTTCTTCTGGACTTAAGCTTCATGACTTGGCCATTTACCTACAAAGTCATCAACTTTGCCTAGTTGACTTGGGCTCACCCTGCAACCTATACTACCTTTGTACCAAACTTTTAGACATGCATGAGTCCATTGTTTTTATTTGAATTAGCTCAGATAGGAATCTAAAAAATCTATTGGGGGGATACATCCTTTACCTTTTTTATAAATACAACCTTGTCCTTGCAACCATGTGTCTTTGTTGAATAGCACGTCATTGTTGGCTTCGGCTAGCAGGCTCTGTGAGTGGTCATCGATGTTGGTGGGGCAGCTTGATTACCTTATCCACCTCTTCTTGTTGGTTGTCACCATTTCACCACTTCATTTAAAGGTCCTTTTCTATGCATCATACAAGTTCATGTTTTTGTCAAAGCCCTTGTTCAAAGTAGTTTGTAGAAGATCCTAAGGGGGGACGAGCATTTTCTGAGCGAAATCTTCCGAGCGTCCGAGCGAAGGAAAAAAAAAGCTTCCAACTATGCATAAATATGGCAAAAATCGATCAGAAGAAAACATAGTTTCACTTAGAAATATGCAAAGTATTATAGCAATGCCTATTTTATACAAAAATCTTTAGGTGAATCTATAGGAATGGTGAGAGCATAATGGGATGGCTTTTGAAGAAACCCACATGTAGAGTAGACTTCTCTATGAAAATTCCCTTATGATCCTTCTTACAACTTTTACTTAATAGGGGGTGACATTGAAAACCCTCTCTCAACCTATCTTCATGAAAGAGTTTCTTCAAAGAAAACTCATTGAAGCAAGCCATCCAGGTAGTTTCGCCAGCGAAACCCCTTTGAAGCAAGTCTCCCAAGGTAGTTTCGCTGGCGAAACTACCTTGGACAGCACTTTTAAAAGTGACATAACTTTCATATCCAATGTCCAAATATAGTCATTCAACCACTCAAATTGATCGGAACACCCCATTTGAGCACATCTTCGGAGTTATATTTTGGAAAATCTTTCATATATAGTATTAAATATTACATGTATTTTATGAGAGTGATATATAAGCCCAAGTTAATACTTATTTATAGTAATTTAAACTTCTTTAGAAACATGTCCATAAATATGCTGTAAAAACACTAAAAAGATATTGCCATATGATATAAATGTGTTAATAAGTAATTATATATGCATAGTATTATTACATTGAGAGTGATTATGAGGAATGTTTCTTAAAGGAATCAACACTTTTTTAAGGTAATAACAGGGGTACAAAGGGATGTCTCTAAATAAGAAAATTATGTTGTGTAAAAATGAATGAGTGACTAGTCTGTATATTTCTATGATAAAGAGATCTAGTTCTAGTGAAAATAAAAGTGTAAAAACCATGTTTCCTAAAGAAAAACATTTTTAAAAATCTCTTGAAAAACACGCTCGAATAAACCTGCTCATAGGTTTTTGCTCGTAAAATTGATGCATCCATCCTAAGGCTAGTAAGATGAGAGTTAGGAGATGCCGCTGGTGAATTGGGGGCACAATGATCGTGGGCCCCTTTAAATTTTTAGCTTTTCTCCCCTTGGATTATGCCTGTTTCTCTTCTTGCACTTTCCCTTTGTTGGCTGATTGGAAGCCATTGGTTTGAGTGTTGGATGTTAAGAATCTTGGGTGCAGGTTTGGAGGTAAGAGAGGTTTGGTTGCTTAGGTTTTGAATGATAAATGAGCCCAAATTCCTCAAAGGGTTTATAAATAGGGGTGCTTAGGGTTTATTGCATTAACAATACATCAACTGTTAGATCGCCTCTCTCTTCACATCTCTCTTTTCCACCATGAGTCCCTCCCTCATTGTAGAGCTATATCATTTCATGGTGTACTTTATTGGGATTTTGTGACCCATTTTGGTGATTCCAAGCTCAGTAAGCAAATGACCAATGGGTATTTTTTAATGGTATTTATACATCATGGTTGCTCTTTCATGCAAAATGATGCATTGTCAAAGAACCATGACCCCCTTTTTTGTTACAAGTAGCCACCTACTACCAACAAGTAGTTCTAGGATCTGTGGGAAACCCTTTGTCATTCATTGGAATATGCATCTTTGGGGAATGTCACCATCAAGAGATATTGAATGATTTCTTCCTGCTTGTCTTCTACATTGACACCATGAGTAGGCTAGAATCAAGAACACTATCATCAATCCTTAATTGGATTTATTATCTTTGGTGCAAGACAATTGATTGACCACACAAGGTGACAATTAGGTTTGTGGGTGATCTTGAAGTTGAACTCACAGCATCTACCTTAAGCTTCATGATATTTCTATTATCAAGTAGAGAGAATTCTTAATGATCCACATAGAAGACAAATGGATTGGTTGATAAATAGTGCCAAAATTTTTGGACACTATAAACCATCCCATCGCTTCTCGTCTGGTCATCATGTAGTTCATATCCACACTGATGAGAACATTTCTCTTGTGTAAGTAGATTGGTAAATCCAAGCTCCCTTTGGGATGGGCCAAGATTGACCAAGCGCCATCCCAGAGACATCCACATGCACATGAAGTTGAAGTCCTAGTCTGGAATTTAGAGAATCAAAAACTTCATCACCATTTCCTACATGATTCGAAATGCTTCACTTCAAGATTTTCTCCATTCAAACTTTGTATTCACTCTTTTTAGCTAATGAAAGGGTTCATTTGATCCCATGAAAATTTTGATGAAGTATTTGTCAAAGGTAAGGAAACCCATGAATGAGCGCATGTGCTTTATTTGTTCAATTCCATCTTTAGAATGACATTAAAAATGGGTATTGGCACATCATCCATTTTAAGTGAAGTCTACTATTGGAGGAGCATTGTTGCAAGGTTTTACCTTGCTATTGCTTGTTGTAATCTATTGCTTGTAGCAGTATTTTTCCATAGCTATAACGAGAGATAAAATCTATGGTTAACTCCTCAAGGGGGTCACTCATAAACATGTACGCATAGCACGTGGGTTCAAGAGAAGGAGATTTTTAAATGACCTTTTTACACATTTTTCATATGCAAAAGGCTATAATAAAAAGGGGTGTTTCACATATTAAATAGAAAAACAGTGTGTTTTATTCATGATAAATTTACAAATAAGGGGTTTGACAAATAGGCCTTGAATGGATGTGATATATAGGGTTTATACATAGTGGCCCCCCTAACGTTAACTCTTTCTTCAATTGTCGTTAATCTTCTTCCCTCATTGGCATTTCGCATTTCCCTATGCAATTTGTGTGTAGCTTGGACCACACTACTCAACTTACATTTAAGGTGAAAACTTGCTTTTAGTTGTGATTGAAGTTGAGAAAATAAAAGAAAGTAAACTGTATGGGCTTTTGTTGAAGCTATGTGTGGTGTTGTGGATTTATATGGTATGCTATTGCAAAATAGTGGTTTCCAAGACACGTGACCTTATCATTCACTCAATGGACAAAGAGAGATACGAAGTGAGAATTACAGTCAGAATGATGCTTTTAATAAACACAACAAGGAAGAATATGAGCAACCCTAATGAACAACTAATGCACTGAAGTAGGAGAGCCAAACCAAGCTCTGATACGATGTTGAATCATGGATCAAGCTCTCTTATGTACTAATCACACACTAATCTAGGGCAGATAAGACCTACATGCAAACATATGAAGGGCTAGATTAAGTAAGCACATAGACTCAAGTTCAATTAGGTTACAAGATTGAGACTTGTACACATAATGAGACTTGAGAGCTTATATTATGCTACAAGGTTGAGACATGTACTCATAACATAACTTGAGAGCTTATATTATATTATTGCATGAAAATGGCCTCCATTTTATAGGAGTAAATACTTATATTTGTTTGCTGACATGTGTAGATGGTATTCGGGCTTGCCACTCTTTTGGCTTGTGATTTTGCCCATCGACGTTTGTACGTCTTGCCTACCTTGGGTGATTATGAGAGTCTTTCCTCCCTAATGCTGAAGGACATTATCACCCCTCAGCTAGGGTTGCCCCAGTAGCATTGGGTTTTCCTCTTCATTCACCAATTTTGACCACGATGAATGTGACCATGACGTAGGTTCCACTCAAATTGATGAAGGAGACATCCTTAAGCATGCCTATGGGCATCATCAATCTTTGTTTGATTGAACTAATAGGGATAGCAATTCTACCAAAATCTCTACAGTGACTTGGAATCTAGGCTATGAATTTGGCAAATTGGCTAAGAAATAGAGGAATTTGAGGGAGTGACAAGTGTGTTCCATCTTCATGAAAAAGTAGCAAACTAGAGCACATCAATTGCGATAAAGGAAAATGAAAATAGGATTGCAAAGAGTTGGCCCATCGACCACTAATGAATATGGAAATGTAATGATTTGATTAGAATTATGCAAGGAAACATAGGTGATCTAAATGTCTCCTTTAGTGAAGATTGAATGACAAAGGCTTATTGAGGGAATAGTAGACAAAGTTAAAAATACATTAATATGAAAAGTAATACGGCTGGGGGAAATGGTA
The DNA here is from genome assembly GCF_047967505.1 of Dipteris shenzhenensis. Taxonomy (NCBI): domain Eukaryota; kingdom Viridiplantae; phylum Streptophyta; class Polypodiopsida; order Gleicheniales; family Dipteridaceae; genus Dipteris; species Dipteris shenzhenensis. The sequence continues at coordinate 24,572,155 of NC_141625.1, read as the reverse complement.
ATTGATGCTGAGAGGCAAGGTAACTTGACGGCATGGCATGTCCACCAATTTTTTATAGATATAAAGTACTCAAATTTATTGAAGCTTTAAGTGGTTACAAAAAGAGGTTGCAATACACTTAATCAACAAAGATAGTGTGAAGAACTTTTGGCATTCATGGTGGTTTGGTTGCTACATGTATACCAATATTTTATCAAGCATGCATTAAATATGAAATGACACATTTTTCTATCCACATCAAATGCGTTTGATGGCTAATGGTCCTCAATCTTTCTTCTTCTTCTTCCTTTTCCTCAATCTTTCTTCCTATGTTTGCTACCTTTTCACACAATCCATGGCATTGAATAATAGCTAAAAATTATCAATTGAATTTAAGTAAGTTCTAGGGCAATTCAAGAGAAGCGATGTGATATATTATGGTGGTGGCCACAATCATTAATGGGAGTGTTGTACGCACTGTGTATCTGCTTAGGAAGTTCACCTTACAAAATTTAAGTGTACCACGTGCATTCAAAAGGAGGGGTATTTAAAATCAACTTTTTGGGAAAATTTAACAGGATTGTAATAACAGGAGGGGGTTTTTAATTCAACTTTAGAAAAAAATCACTTAGTTCATAAGTAAAGAGGGGGGCGTTTATTAGGGGCAAATTTTTAGTTGAGGGTTTATTTAAATACCCTTGAACACACATGTGACATGATACATAGGGTTTCTTAGTAGTGAACCCCTTGAGCGTGCTATGATAATAGATTCATCTTTTAAGAAATTCCCTTTCCAAATCACAAATCACACAAATAATTGTATTTCTATTCAATGATATGTGTATGACAATCCTTGGTTTTTTCTTAAATCAAAATAATTGATGGAAGAAAGTAGGGGACTTTCAAAAGATGAGCATCTTTTCCAAGGTTAAAGGAGAAATTGTAACTATAATTTTAGTGCAAACCAACTTGAGGCCTAAGGTGGGGGAGGGGGGGATTTCAAATTAGGAGCATGCTCTTATTTATAGCCAACCATGTAGTCATCTTTAGTGCAACCAAATTGAAGGAAGGTGGAGGGAAGACTAGAAAACACTCACTTGGGTGTATTTTTAACCATTTTCCTAGTGTTGTCGCTTCTCGATGACAAATCAAGTGACCACCATTTTGGCTACCCTTGTTAGCTAACTTCTATGCTCATTTTAGTGCCCTCCTCCTCATGGTTTTCCCTCAAGCCTTCTACATCGATTTCTTAAATGTAACCAAATTTTATGTTGTCCTCATATACTTTTGTTTCCACATTAGAAAATAAGAAACCAAGCTTGTTATACAAGATGTTTAAATGGCACACAAGTTTTTTTAATCATGTGTGCTTTTTAAACAATGTCATTTTCTATAACAAGCTTGGTTATTATTTTCTAATTTGAAAACTGTAATAGGCTCTTGAGGACAACATAAAATAGTTACATTTAAGAAGTTCATGTACTAGAAGGCTTGAGAAAAAACTACAAGGAAGAGGCCACCAAAATGAATACATATAATAGTGTTATATTCACACTTTCAACCAGGTGTCTCACACACACACACACACACACACACACACACACACACACGTAGACGCACATGTGCACACACACACACACACAGAGGCATGCATGCATGCCCATAGGTCCACCTCCATGCACACACGCATGCACACATGCTCACACACATGTGTGTGCGTCAGAATGCATGCACCCATATGTGTGCACACGTGCACACACACATGCCCATCTCCACTTAACCACACGGACCCGCCAACCCCCCAATAGACACACAATCATGTATGCACATGCATGCACAGAGAGAGAGAGAGAGAGAGAGAGAGAGAGAGAGAGAGAGAGAGAGAGAGAGAGAGAGAGAGAGAGTATTGCTTATCACTTAAGTGCACATGCATGCATGTACACATGTAGTGTGTAGGCACACAATGTATGTTCATGCATGCACGCGCACACTCACGTACATACACACACACACATGTGTGCACACACATAGCTCGTGTGCACACAAATATGTGAGTGTATGTGTGCATGAGAGCTTGTACACACATTGTGTATGTATGTACTATATGTGTACAATATATGTGTACAATGTGCATGCGTACATACCCCTGTGTGTGCACGTGTGTGTATGTGTGTGTTTTTCTTTTGTAAGGATGAGCAACTTCGTTAATGGTTTCTATAGTTCTCTATCTGTAAAATGTGGGGAGAGCAATGAGTGTTGGCCAACAAATATTTTGCGTAATCTATTCATTGATGTTGTCTTGTAGATCCTTCTTTATCGACCCTACCACCCGAACAAAGTTAGTTGCATCCTTATAAATCACAAAGGTTAAACTATGAAAGTATTCAAATTATGTATGGTTTCCTTTTAAGATATGTATGAATTTAAATTAGAAAGGAGATTTAATGAATACAACAAGACTAATGAGCCACAATGTTTGAACAGAATGTTTACATAAAAGTAATGGCCCGGTCATGCTTTTTTGTTGGTTGGCAAAAGGGAAAGGTCGGAATGCAAGTTTTTCATGGGAGTTAATAAGAAAGTGGCAAAGGGAAAGGAAAGTAGGCATGAAATATTTACTAGAGGATAAATAACAGGGAGAATGGATGTCAAGGAGTGGCAAAAAGCATGGTCTTTAGGATTGAAGGCTAGAAGGATGGTGGAGTGGTCTTATTTTTTCCCAATCTTTCTTTAACTAGGCACATATGATTTTCTCATTTTTCCATGGATGTAAGAGGGAGTGGTTTGCATGATGGGAAAAAAAAGCTTTTTTTAATGGGCCCCGCAGTGTGAAGGTTTTAGGTTTTAGGGTTGAGGACTTTATGCTTGGGAACCGCAACAAAGAGTCCAGGGCTTTGTGCTACATTTTGACAGGAATGAGGAGATTGCAAAGTTGAGAAGGAGGCAGTACTTGAGGGAAGTTATGATGGGTGGATGATGGCGGTAATGGCGAGGCTGTTGTTGCAAGGGTGTAACCTAGAAGGCGAGGGAGGGATGTTAGGCTAGAGGACGAGATGGTTGGTGAGGGGGGGGTATATGATGAGACTCGGAAGGTGGTGAATAACCACAAGGTGTGGAGCTAGGTGATGCACATTCATGTCTCACAATCTGCAGTCATTGATTTCTCATAACCAGGGTCATTTATATGTCCTAGGGAGTGATTGTTAGCACGGTTTGTTTCTATCGGTAAGTCACTGGGGTCGGATGAAGAATCGAGGGAAGCGAGGAGAGAAGAGAGCTGGCAAGAAGGAGGTGGTGGTTGTTTTTCGCATGAGTAAGACACAGAGGGGGGATGGTGCAAACACACACCTGTGTTGGGTGTGCATTTGTGATTTTCTATTTGTCCCCCACTTTCTTATTTGTGCTTTTTCTTTTCTTGTTTCTTATGTTTGTTGGGAAGGTCCATGTAAATGGACTTATACAGTTGTATGGACATGAGCTTTGGAGCCTTGGGCAAACCACCATAGCCAGCCAGCCAGCTCCAGTCGAAGAAGCAAAGCTTTAGCCTTTAGCCTAGGCACGATGCCTTCGTCCCTTGCGCCTCTGCTACGGTCCATTCCCCTCTTCCTCGCCGCATGAGGTCGAGGGGCCGCCTCGGAGCAGGATTTTGCCAGCGTCCGGGAAGGGAAAGGTCGTATTCCGCAGGAAAAGACGGTTGTAGCAAGGGGTAGGCGGAGATCGAGAGAGTAGTAGGCGAATGAGGGACGGTAGTGTGCGCGAGAGTATGAGAGACCGGCGGAAATAGGACGATCAGGGGCAGTGAGCAGGGGAGAAGGGACGAGGGGTGGTGGGTGGAGAGAGAGAGAGCGCTTCAAGATCTATGAACGGGGTAGGAGTGCGCGGTAAAAGCATTCCTGGTGTAAGGAGGGCGTGAGCAGAAAATGTTGAGAGAGAGAGAGAGAGAGAGAGAGAGTAGGCGATAAAGTAATGTTGCGTGAGGAGCAACGGCGAACAGTGTGAAGAGAGGTTGACCGAGGAGGGTGACGGTTGGGCGTGGGGTGTCAAAATTAGAAATTTCCGGTGGAGTGAACATGTAGGAGAGTCCAAAGTGCAGGGAGGAGGAAGGAGTCGTAGGCACATTGTGGTGCTGAATCACAGCTGAGATCGCCAAAACATCATCTTGCGAAGAAGAAGAAGCAGAAGAAGAAGGAGAAGAAGAAGAAGAAGCAGAAGAAGCAGCAGCACGAGGAGGAGGACGAGGACGAGGAGGAGTGGAGAATTTTGGGCTGGTGGCGATGGCGAAGAGGATGAGGAAAGAGGAGTGTGCGTCTCTGTTTGTTTCTCCCCTCGCTGTTTCATCATCGCTCAAGTCAACACCCAATTCCATCTAGATTGCCTCCTCCCATCGCCTTATCCTCTCTGTCTCCATTTGCCATCGCTAGATCCTTCCCTTTCATGCTCCCAGCTTCCCTCCCCCCATGACAGGTCTCTCCGGAAACATGCAGCATTTATCTTGGAATCCCACCAGCGAACTCGTCGCAGATTCCTCCGCCTTTGATCGATTGAATGTATCCTTGAAGCCAGACTTAACCAACGACGTCAATCGAGAGAATCTGGGTGCTTGGACGGGTAAAGACGTGCTCCAGTTCCTGTGCTTTGAGATGGGAAAGGATGCAAAGCACGGCGGGATCTCGAAGAGCAAGCTGATGGACCCTTTCTTGCGACTTCTATCAGTCGCTGAACCTGGTGACTCAAACCCTCAATCATCATCTCTTCTTCAACCGTCTGCTCAAGTTCCTGTCCGCAGGCAGCGCAAGGCATGCAGGCCTTCACGTCTACCTCCATCCAGCGAAACTTTGCCGCCTCCAATTACCACTCCTGCCATTACAGATGAAAAACAGCTGGATTCGCTCGCTCCTTGCCTTCCAGATGCCAACTCCGCATGTAGAAATTCAGCTTGTAGAAGACAGCTTCCTTCAGGAGTTACTTTCTGCAAGCGTTGCTCTTGCTGCATTTGCAAACTATTTGATGATAATAAGGATCCCAGCCTTTGGATATCCTGTACTTCAGAATCAGTAGATGGGGACACTGGATGCGGGTTGTCTTGTCACGTTGAATGTGCTTTGAAAGGACAGATCGCTGGGGTTGTAAGAAATGGGAGCAGGATAATTCTTGATGGAAGCTATCGTTGTCAATCTTGTGGCCGAATCAATCCTTTAATTGGGTACAGTCTCATATTCGTAACTGAACATGGAATTTGTTTAACTTCATTGTGGCTTTTAGGTGGCTGTTTAACATCTCTAATGAGATTATTAGTCTGGCTTAGGTTAAGATTCTTTTAAATAACCCGTGCTGTTGATCTTGTATTGGAGATTGGCAGTTTGTGGAAGAGGCAACTTCTGATTGCCAAAGATGCTCGCAGAGTGGATATACTTTGTTATCGCTTGTTCTTGAGTCATAGGCTACTGAATGGCACTCGTCTGTATGCAAAAGCTCACAGCTGTGTGGATGAGGCTATGAAAGGACTGGAAGCGGAGGTTGGTCCAATGATCGAAGGCTCTGCAAAGCTTGTGCGTGGCATTGTGAACAGACTTTCGTGCAATGCAGAAGTGCAAAGGTTGCTAAGTTTGGCACTAGAAGAAGTGGATAAATTCAGTGTGGGTGAACAGGCCCGGGCAGAAGATCCGAGACTTCCAGGTATTTGTTGTCGAATTTAGTGTAGCTTGATTATGTTATTGGCGAGTTCATTTTTTGATTTTGACGGAATAATTTGGGCATTGCCGATGGCAGGAGAACATATCAAGTCATCTTGTATCCTGCGCTTTGAGGATGTAAGCTCATCATCCATTGTCGTAGCTGTGGACTATGATCTTACTAATCCCAATCCAGAGCCAATTGGTTACAAACTGTGGCACCGAGAAGCAAGTGAACCTAGCTATGCTTGTCCCCCAACGTGTGTTATCTCTAGCTCTCGAAAAAAAGCTTTACTTTCAAACTTGCAGCCTTTCACAGAGTATGCATTCAAAATAGTCCCTTTCTCAGGCAAAGGGGATATTGAAGGGCATTGTGAAGCTCAATGTTACACAAAAGGCATTGAAGCTTTGGAAGGACCCATAAAATTGCAATCTTCTTCGGATCTTGTTACCTCTAACTTCAGCATACGACCGGGGGACAATGCAAATTTTGTGAATGAGGGGTTTCAGATGAAACAGAATTTAAATGGGTTTAATGCTAGGTGCCAAGTCCAGGAGTTTCGGGAAGTACTTGTGGACCAACAGCAGCAGGCACGTAATGCTAGGTGCCAAGTCCAGGAGTTTGGGGAAGCATTTGTGGACCAACAGGAGGAGCAGGCACGTAGAAATATGGAAGATCTCTCTCAAAGTATGGCTTCACCAACTATTCCGAGGGGCAAGGTAAGTAAAAATGTCCAGGAAGCTGACTGTTTAAGTCCTCCATTGAATGTAAAGTTCCACAGTAGGACACAAGTCTCAAGCATCCATTGGGGAGAAACAAATCTAGGACAGGTAGCATCTTCCAGCTTATATGGAGACGTAGAGCATGAGTGCAGACAAGGACGAAATGCCTTGCCAAGTAAGCGTGACATGAAGATGAGAAATGATGAGTTTAGATGTATGGAATGTGATGATGGAGAAGCCCCAGGAGCGAGTCATCCTTTTGGTCCAAAGGCTGAGAAAGGAAAAGAAAAGGTGATTATTCTTGACACCCTGGAATGCCTAAGGGATAAGGGTTTACATGAACTCTGCCCAACAATGGGAAAAGCTCTAGCAAGTAGTGTCTGGGAATCAGACCCTTCTCATCAAAGTTGGGTTGTGGAAGTCCGGAGCAAGGAAAAAGGATTCGAAATGGAAACTCAAACAGGTGTGGTTGGGAAAAGGGCAGGTCAATGTCTGGGAAGAGCTCATGATCACATAAATGGTGGGATTAACTCCACCAGTGAAGCTGATTTTAACAGCTTTGAGTTTTCTGTGAAAGTGATCCGCTGGCTGGAGTGCGAGGGTCATCTTAAAGCAGACTTCCGGATGAAGTTCTTGACATGGTATAGCCTCAGTGCAACTGAACATGAGAGAAGAGTCGTAAGTGTTTTCATTGATACTTTGCAGGACGATCCAGCTAGCCTAGCAGGCCAATTAGTGGATACTTTTGAAGACATTGTTCTTGTGAAGAGGCAGAAATTGACGGCTGGTCACTACAATGGTCTCTGGCAGTAATTGAAGCTGCCAACCCTGCGGATCCCATGAAACATGTAGAGGGCAATCTTTGCTTGCAGATGATTTTTCTAATCTGCTTTGACACGTCTTTGGTTGTGTCACAGCATGACAGTCTTGAGCTTTAGAGCTGGTGAAAGGGTTCTTGTCTGACCATGGGTCTCTTCTCCCCTTTTCTTACACCTGCCTCTCCTGTTCACAACAAGGCTCTTCTGCATGCACTTGAGACGAGCAATTCAAGTCTGGCTTTATGGAGGGGTTTCTACTGCTCTTCAAAGAACCTGAAATCTGTGCAATGTCCGCACTCTAACTAACCTCCAAACATGACTACTATTCATGGGTCATTGCCTGGGTTATAGCCATCATATTGATGAAAGAAATGTAATTGTCATTGTCATTCATGAGAAACCATGCATGGGACTTCCCTTGCAATATTTGTACATACAATTGCCACTTCATTGAGGTGGGGCAATTTTATACATTTCAGAGTCATTGTTTTGTGGGTTACATTTATTATCTGTGTGTCCATGCTTACCGGGGAATATACAGTGATTGAACATCCCAATAAACAAAAATACAAGGAGACTAATCATCCATTGAGCAATATCGATTATCAATGACCATATGGATATAAGGCCATGTTGGAAAGTCCGGACTCCACATCCTCACAATGTGCATTTGTTGCAGGTGGTCCTTTCAGACCAATCCATGTCAATAGGGTTTTCTTAGCTGGTTTTGGCCTTGTTACATGAATGCATGATGACCTTTGTTTTGTATTTTGAAATACCCCTCCCCACCTATCTGCCCTGCTGCCCTGATGGCTCCCTTCTTGTGCTTAAATTGGATCTGAGAAGTATACATAGAGGAGGCAGTCTACCGTGTTTTTGGGGGCTATATTTTTTGGAGCTTTCTAATTACAAAAGTGAGCCAAGGCATTGTGCAAGATTCTCGTTTAGTTGGCAAAGATGCTACCCTAGATGCCTTTTAGAATTTTCTGGACAAGTTCTGCTAGTAACCGAAGTTATACAAGGTAAATCAGAGGACAGAACATAGTGTTAAAATGGACTGTAACTGAAAGAACCAGGGAAACACACTTCACAAATTTAATTAATTCACTCAGTTTTTCCCACGTGTCCCATCTCCAGCAAACCCATGCTCAAACAGCCACTCCCTTCCCTTCCTCTCAAAGCGCCTTATGCATGCGCCTGCACAGAGCTTGCACGCGTTGCAGAAATGTGAACATTCTTCCTTTACAAGGTGTCATGGGTGTTCAAATATTGGGTCTTTTGAATTTTGTTATTTATACATTTTTATGCAGATACTAATTGGCCAGGGCCTGGCCGGGATGGTAGTTCAGTCATTAGAGCACAGACTAAAGACCCTCGTATAATCATTTCAAGTTTGATTCTTGGCATGCCAATGCAAAAGATTGCTCGTACGTAAGAAAGGCTATTTGCTGAACATTAAATACAACTAATACTACAAAATGTAGACACGCAAAGTAACACAGAATTATATTTATCCGTTGTATAACGTACAGTGTACTAGAATTGTTCGGGAAACTTTTTTTTGGTGACATGCCAATTTATGACTATAACTATGATGGAGTTAAAGAAAGCCACAAGGTGTTATGATGAAGATCATCACCCCAAAGATATAGGGCTAACATACTTTGGCTAACTAAAGAATGTTAATGGAACAGTCCTACCGAATTATATCTATAGCTGAAATAAAGAATGATTGAACTTGTGTATTAAAGTAAGCATAATAACCCGACTGTTTGCTTTTGATTCATGTCATAGACAATTTCTACTTATCGCAATTTATGACCAAAGTGGGAGGGCACCCCTTGTTCTAAAGGGGGGTGGTGGCTCATCAGGATGGTACGTGCTACCATGGAAGTCAAGGGTACTGGGCCAACAAGCAATGCCTAGAACTCTTGACAAAAAAGAATTACTAGAGCGAAGGTTGAGGGGCACCGATAACTAGAAGGATTCGAGTGCGTACAAGCTTGAGGAGAAAGCGCGACTGTTCTAAACGAGCTCCATGCTAAAGAGTCAAGGGTAACACATCGATGAGATGTTAGAGGTTTATTGTACGAGCGCTTGCAAATACCAGAGCAGACTCAGAACGAGACTCGTGATACAAACTATAATTCAATGACGTACGTTCGAATCGGGTATCTGTTTCGAAGTTAGCGTGCGACCACCCAATATCATCCTTCAAATAACCAAAATCGAAAAGTGATATGCCTTTGAAACGCACAAATGTAGTCATTATTTTTCAGCAGAATATATTGATGACTTAGTAATGCGCCTCGGGATGCACATTGCGATTGTACTCCGAGTGAGTTGAAACCCGTACGGAATCTCGAGGCTCCTCTGGAAAATGCTGTGCCTCTCAATATGTCTGAAGCTTACATCTCTCTCCATTTATGCCTTCGCAACACTTGTTTGTCGTGACCACGGCTTCGTCTCCTAGATTAGAGGCAGGATGCGCAATTATCTGTCTATTGACTGTCTTCATTGACCAGAGCTGAGAATATATCAACTCGTTACGCTACGATAGCAGCCGTACAGATATATGCAAACATGTATTCAGCATGGACACATTATGCACATATATAAATTATGTCCGAGCACTGATTCTTCAACTGCCCTACGCTTCCGGAAAAGCAAGAGGTCAGCTAAAAGGTATTACAAACGGATGCTTTACTCTGCTAAAGGATAGCGAATGAATGTCCTTGTTAAATAAACAGCTTTTGGAATTAATAAGGTTGGATCTAGACCGGTCGTGAGTCCTGACTCCTGCTGCATCACAAAGGAGTCAGGATGCGAGATGGGATGTCTTTGACGTTGGACCCTGGATCCGCAAACGCAGCAGAGAAACCAAGTTGGTTGCGAGGGGACGCAAAATATTGAGTGCCAAGACGAGCTGGAGTCGCCTGAAGAAACTGCGAGGGGACTGATACAGCGTGGTGTGATGAAGCAAAGGAGATGCAGCTCGGGATCTCGTGGGCGTTAGGCTGGTTGTCAATGGCAGTGTGTGGAAAGACGCAACAAAGGTAAAGGCGGCCAATGGCGGCATTGATATACAGATCGCTCATCGAACTTTTGCACTGTACAGGGTACATTGATAATTGGAAAAACATATGGTAGCTGTCGCTCCTGCACACATGATTCTGTCGAGTCGGAGTGACGAAGAGGACGGGTACGCCAGGAAGAACCACCAAAACGACCGAAATTGGTAAATATTGGACGTGGTCGAAGCTCGTAGCTATAGATGGATGAGCGCCAGCGGCAAGCCCACTACACGATCGCCAGCCCATTACGCTACAAATTGTATACATAGAATATATACAGCAGCCAACTGTAGACATTTCCGGCAAGCGACAGATCGTAAGACTGCGTTTTCACAACCATCGCCAACCTGTCCAATTACCTCATGCAACGGAAATCATGCCGCCGTAAGTAGTCCTTCCGCCTCGGCAGATTCTTCACCCTCAGAGCTTCCGCTCATCTACAAAGATTTGAGTGTCGTCCACGAAGATTTTGAGTGTCGACGAATTCATGTACAAAGAATGGATGAATTCGGCCGCCGGCATAATCTACCGACTTTTGTCAGCGAAAATGAGCCTAATTTACGGAAGACTCATGACGTTGTAGAATGCAATTTGTTGGAGAAGTCAAGCAGCGTGTTGTGGTCTGGTTTTTCCCTGCGTCGTCAAAGATTTGAGCGGATGAATCGTGCGGCCTGCATTCCGGGCAAGTGACAGACAAATCGAAAGACTGCAATTCCGCGGCCACAGCCAACCGGTGCAAATAATTACCGAATGCACCAGTGCAAAAATATCCAAAGCGATTTCAATTGAGCGACGAGATGATCTGCAAAGAATGGGTGAATTCCTGTCTGATATTGTCAGCGAAGATGAGCCTAAGATATGGACGACAACTGGACAGACGTAAGAAGTAGAATGCAAGAACGAATATGTGTGTGATTGTTTGCAAAGATTTGGAGTACGAGATCCATCGATGATCTGGAGCCGGCAACCACAAAATGGTGGACGGATAATGGAGGACTGACGTTGTAGGAGGCAATAAACAATTTGTCGGAGAAGGTAAGCAAACTGTTATGGTTTGATTCGTGCGTCGTTAAAGGTGTGAGAAGAAGGCTGAAGCAATGTGTGAAAGAATTCGAATGGATGAATTAATTTGCAACATGGAAAAGTGATAAAGTTAAGTTGTGGTACTCGTGAGGCCATGTTGAGAGTACGTATCACAGTGCTGTTTTTTGTAGGTGCGTTTGATGAGTCCGTAGTTGTCTGTCTTTTTTGTTTGGGCGCCTTTGAATGCCTTTGTCCTTTCCTTTCCTACTCTTTAAAGAACTCATTTCCTTTGTCCCCTTCAAGAGTCCCTTACATACCCTTATAACCTATCATTTCCCTTCACTACTCTAGGTTCTCACCACACCCCCTCTCACCCATGCACGAAGACACGCAATTGGAAGTATGGCCACTCCGTGTCGTGGCTCACACCAGTCGTCGCCAACACCTCATCCCCAATGTGTGATTGGTGTAACAGCTGGAGGAGATGGAATGGGCCAAACATGTAGTCGGCCAGTGGGCCGCCTTCATGGGACGGACACAAATCTTCTGTGTCAATTTTCGATTTTTTCCTCCTATTGGGCCATCTAGCATGGCAATCCTTCACACCACCTTTTACAGGATGGCCGTCGGGCCATGTGACCCCAACATATAGTGGTTGGAGGAGTCGGGAGTGGGTAGCCTTCATGGGCCGAACACAACTCTTTTGTGTCAATGTTCGATTTTTTCCTCCTGTTGGGCCAACTAGGATGGCAACCCTTCACACCACCTTTTGGAGGATGGCCGTCGGGTTGACAAAATATGAAGAGGGGAGAGGCGAAGAGTGGTGATGAGGAGAGAGGGCACAGCTAGAGAGCACACCACAAATGACTAACTGTACACTAGATTTAGTTGAAAATGTAGAATATATACAAACCCATTTAGGGTTAGGGTTAGGGGATCTAACCCTTTCCTTTATAGCACTCTATAAGGTTAGTGCTATGCACATATGATCACATGATGGTGCTATGTATACATGATCATATGATGTTGAGCGTGAACTCGCAACACCTTCCCTCAAGATCAACATCATGAAGTAGGCCTTCCGTTAAGATGATGATTCTGGGGAATCGAAGAAGGACTGCGCATTATATTCCATCACACCCCTTTAATGGAAATGTCCTTCCTCTGTGTCAAACCAAGAGCTAGTCGATGTCTCTCGAATAGCTCTTTACCGAGTGGTTTGGTAAAGATGTCTGCAACATTCTCTTTGCTAGCACAATGCTGCAGTGTGATATCACCAAGTAACACGCTTTCTCTGATGAAGTGCTCTCTGAGATCAATGTGCTTTGTCCTAGAGTGATATATCGGATTCTTGGCTAATGCTTGAGCCCAGGGATGTTTTTATCGAAGGTATAGAAATATATTATTATAATATACTGGCAAAATTTTTCATAAATTATTTTTAAAAGTTTCAAAGAATTGGCGAATTATATCTTTTGTTATAATTTTTGTTTCAAAACTTGGCTAAATATTCTAGGACATTTAAAAAACTTTCAATTTTTACAAATATATTACCTGTCTCTTCCGTTTTACATAATTTCAAAATACATGAAATAGCTAGCATTTAGGATACTGTAGAGTATGCAAAACATAAAATTGTTTAAGGATAATGAATATCCTTCAAATCCAATGGGGGAAGAAAATTCTCAAAGTCTAGTTTAAATAGTCCAAAAAAAACTAATTATAGCCTTTTCTTTTACAGCTTGACTTCCAGAGTGCTAATGCTCTATCATACGGAAAGCTACTAACATCATAAGAACAAAAATATAATCTCAAGCTAAGATCTAAGTTATCATCTAGCTTATTACGAAGCTTATTTTTCAAGTAACCGAGAGTACTAAAACACCTTTCATCCTCAACTGAGCCAAGAATAAAGGTTTGACATAAATTTGCAAGCTTAAAGTACTCAGAAATGTTATCTTGTAGGAATGTACTGCGAGAGAGCTCGTTCCAAAGCCGAACCATCGAACCTTGCATTTGAACATTTTCCATTAAATTACTTTGCTGGTGCATGACTTCTCCAAAAAGGGAAGATTGTGAATAAAGCTTTCCAAAATCCAACAAACCATTGTACTTTATATTGTCCATGTCAATGTCCCGTCCAAAATGTTTTTTGAGAGCATCCAAATGATTCTTTAGACCTGCTTTGATATTTTCATAAGATCCATTGACCCAAAAATGTGGAAATAGGATGGTAAATGCTTCCATTAGGTCATTTCGTGGAAACCTACTTCTAATCTCATCTACCACTGCACTTGCAACTTCACTAAGGGCATTTTTCACCGTTTGTACTTTCTTTAAAAAACCCTCTTTTTTAATGTATTGTAGTCTTTTGTGTCGTTTGTTTTCTCTTGTCATCCTGAAAATCTGATTGTTTGCACGAAGGCAAACATATCCTTCCTGGTCACATGTTAAAAGTGAGGAATCCCCATCTAGGTCTATTAAACTTTTCCAATCTTTGAACAATTTCTCGTCTTGAAAACTGGAGCTTGACTTCTTATCGTATGCTGTTGTTATACTCAAATTAGTGAGTTTTATTGCCTTGACATATTCATTGATATAAATATCCTTCGATTGCGACATTTTACTCAACATATTCATTTTGTCTAAAAGTGGAATAATTCCACACAATCCCAATATCGAATCTATGTTGGTCAGTTTATGATACAAAATATCTGCCTTTTCAACCTCTTCTTCTACCTCCATGTGCATTAAATAGACCAAAGTCCTGTATTCATCCCATAATCTTTTCACTGGCTGAACCAAAGATATCCATCTAGTATCCACATTCTTCAAAATCTTCCTCCCTTTTGTACCCACTGCTTCTGCAATAACTCTAAATTGATTGTATCTTTTTGGACTCTTGCAAAAGTAAGAGTAGCTTTTTTTAACCAACGTCTCGATTCGTTGTACTGATGGAAATGTGGACACAACTTTGTAAGCTAGATTTGTGCGATGAGCCATACAATGTATCCCAACACAGTAAGGAGCATATTTTGTTTCTATTTGTACAGAGACACCATTCCGACAACCTTGCAAGACTGAAGCACCATCACATGCAAAACAAACAAGTTTCTTGACCATCTCAGACTCCTGTCACACCTCCATACTCTTTTAACGCTTGGATCAAAACTTGCACTAAGTTATTAGCATTGGATTGTGAATCAAGTTTGTGTACATGTAAAAAATATGGTTTTCTCTTATTGTTTTCCACCACGTACAAATGCATTCCCAACCACGATGTAGTATCCACAGCTGTGTACTCATCCAATGACACAGAAAAAAACTCTGCAAGTTTTAAAGTCTCCTTTAAATCATCAATTATGACTTGGTTCATGTGGTTAGCCATATCTGTTGCACTACTCCTTGACCAATGCATGCTTGCCAAATTAGGAACATCCAAAAATTGAAGATATGATTGGTAACCCGAGAAGTCTATCAGTGAGTGGCCTTGTGTCAATATTTGCATGATAGTTGAGAATTGCACTATCTTTTCTCTATCAACCTGATCATCGATACATTCCCAACGCTTTTTCAATGATCCTTCACTTTTATTTCTGCTAGACTCTTGTGCAAGCAAGAACTTATTGTACTCAATCTCATTTTTTAAGTGGCGGTTATTTTCCTTGTCCCATTCTTTGATCACTTTCTTTTCATTACTTGTATCTTCTACAGTCTTGTAAACCTTCCCACAATGCTTCTCAATTGTATCAATCTTCAATTGTAACCGTGCCTCCTTTTTCCTTGCCCATGTGCATATTTTACAAATGGCCCACTTTGGTGCATCCCCAGTGTCCACTTGTTCTATGTCTAACCAAGGATATTTGGCTACCCAATCTTCTTGAAAATTCCTACGAATATCCCAAGCTCTCTTTCTCTTCTGCTTACTTGAAGAGTTGCAACCTTGTGATGCATTATCAATGGCTTCTTCAGTTGGTGTTGACATTGATGATACTGTTTCTGACATTTTTCCACTTTCCAATCCAATTAAATCCACTACCTCATTATTTGTCAATGATGTGCCAGCTGATGAATTTTCAATTCCAATTGCATTCCCTTGATTACAGTTTTGTGATCCTATCTTCCCTGCTTCCAAGACTTGAAAACTCAAATCCCTGTTAAAACTATCATCGTTAAGTAGTGATCTAGAACATTGATTTCTAGCATGATGCATTGTGCCCGGAGCATGTTCAGGAGTCCCATAAATTGCTTCATGATTCATGGATGATGAACTTGAGAGTAAATTCTCTGGTGTACTTGATGTTGTAAACATGTTTATATTAGTGCCCAATGATGTGGAAGGTAATAAGAAAGATGTCATTTTTGTATTTTTCTCTAGAGCTTGAACTTTCTTCTTTCTTCCCATGATAAGTACCTGTTTAAAAAATTATGTCTTTATTAGTTGAGCATAAAATAGAACATAATTTCTTTTCTCTAAACACATGCTGAAAAAATAGCATAATAATTCTTATCCTTATAAAATTATGTGCACTTCACGTGTGTTGCAAATCAAGTATAACACACCTTCCAAGAGAAGAAATACTTTAATTTACTTTCATACAAATCTACTATATGAATACAAAATGAATATAAGTCCACCACATGAATACAACAACAAGATATTGCTAGCTTCAAAGCAACATTCATCTCATCAAGGGGCTGCATTACTAGACTTGCATTACATCCAAAGCAACATTTAAAGGTAGACTGAGTATATTTTCTATGTTGCTAGCTCCAAAGCAACATTTAAAGGTAGACTGAGTATATTTTCTATGTTGCTAGCTTCAAAGCAACATTCATCTCATCAAGGGGTCGCATTGCTAGACTTGCATTACATCCAAATGTTGATAGGATTCTATAGGTATCCATAAGTGCTATTCTCTCTAAAGAATTCTCAGTCATCATCTTTTCAAAGGCATGTTTTTTAATACACTTTAATAGTGCACTATCAGGCATGTGGCGAGACTGTTCAAAATACCCAATTGCATCTTCCCAAAACTGTATAATCTCTGTAATTATCCATCCTAATGCATATATGTCTGACTGAGGGCTATACACACCTCTCCTAGAAAAACATTGAAGCTCAGGTGCAAACCACTTCATCCGTGCATGCTCTTGCTCTTTCTTATGCTTCCTTTGTGTAAATTGTTGGTCAGTCTCTAGAGGTGTCTTCTTCATATCCTTAAAAGCTTTTCTAGTCTCTGAAGAAACTAGTGCCATCCCCCAATCAATTATGCCAACTCTACATGCACCATTTGCTGTGAAATCTAATAGAATGTTACTAGGATGTAAGTCTGTATGAATCCATTGACCCTTATGTAACCTTGCTAGTCTAGCAATGAGTGCATGTATAATGTGGTGCACATTTGAACTAAAGTAGTTAATTTGCTCTATTTGCTCCCTTGTGCATACATCTTCCAATGTTCCTTGTGCCCTTGCCTTCATTTCTTTGCCTCTTTTTAGGACTATGTCAACATAGCGCCTAAACCTGCCTTGCTCATATGGTAAAGTTCTCATGAAGTCCATCAAGCTACCACCATTAAAATATGGTGTGATAGTCCATAAGGGCTCTTCTGGAGTTGCTGCAATAACACGAACAAGCACAGGATGCCGAATTTGCATTTGTGCCTCCTTCCTTGCCTCTCGTGTACGATCCCCTATGTCACCCTTATATTGCTTTCCAGCATAGCATATATGCTGTAATAATCCTGGAGCACCTGTGAGTTGTAATTTGTAGACAAATCCATATGTGCCAGAACCTATCTTTTCACCAACTTGGATCTCATTTTCAGTTATGTACATCATGAAGGACACATTGCTTATATGACTTGCCCTAATCTGTAGCTTTTGAGAATCACTACCTTGTACTTCTCGTGTTTTTCCATTCAAAATCCTTGCACTTTCTTCTCCTTTTGCTACTTCCTCCGCCCTTCCGAAAGCAATTGCTGACTTTTTCTCCCAACTTATAGCTAGTATGGTTTTTACATCCGCCGACTTTATAACCTTTGTCTTATTTTTAGCCCAAAAGGAATTCCATAAATGCATCTTTTCCTCATTAATATCATTTGCAAATGTTGGGTTCCTTGCGCATGCTTCATTAAACCGGGCCAAGACATTCCCAATCTTGCTCTCTACCCATAGCATAACATCAGTGTCCCATTTTGTGATCCCTACAAGGTGTTTCCTGTTAGGATCTAGTTCTACTTGATGCCTTGTATTCAAAACAACTTTACTCTTTAGAGTATGCAATCTAGAAGTGCTTTCTATGGTCATCTCCATCTCCTTTGCACTCATGTTATTTATCTCTGCAAGAAGCTCATCTCGAAGGACCTGATTGACATACTTCCGCTGTCCTTTAGATAACTCAAAATCAATCGCCTTACGCTTAGATCCTTCCATCCCTAAACCATTTGTAGGATCAAAACAAAAGAGCATTCAAAAATAGTTCTAAATCTAAGAAATGGAACAACTTTATCATAGCCCACCATACATGAAATTGACCAACTTATTAAAAAAAGAATAATCACATCACATCATGCATACCAAACAATAATGCTAGCTACATATTCACAACAGAAATTTTTAAAAAATAAATAAGCATATATTTCTGCCAGTTTTCTGCTACAACTAAGGAACTTGGTCCTAGGTCGTGGTGCCTCTTAGCCCCCTGCCTTGTGAGCGCAGGAACCAGACACCACTTCCCGAACCAAGCCCTTATTTCATGTTTGAAATCATAATACTACACTACATAAAGCATGCCAAACCAATTTCAACTTACTCTATACAATGCACCAATAAATACATTAAAAAAGAAAGAGCACATCACAGGCAATGATGCATATGCATATTCACAACAGAAACTTTTAAAAAATATATAAGCATACATTTCTTCAGCTTGTCAACTAGATCTAAGAAACTTGGTCCTAGGTCGTGGTGCCTCTTAGCCCCCTGCCTTGTGAGCGCAAGAACCAGACACCACTTCCTGAACCAAGCCCTTATTTCATGTTTGAAATCATAATACTACACTACATAAGCATACATTTCTTCAGCTTGTGAACTAGATCTGAGGAACTTGGTCCTAGGTCGTGGTGCCTCTTAGCCCCCTGCCTTGTGAGCGCAGGAACCAGACACCACTTCCCGAACCAAGCCCTTATTTCATGTTTGAAATCATAATACTATACTACATAAAGCATGCCAAACCAATTTCAACTTACTCTATACAATGCACCAATAAATACATTAAAAAAGAAAGAGCACATCACAGGCAATGATGCATATGCATATTCACAACAGAAACTTTTAAAAAATATATAAGCATACATTTCTTTAGCTTGTCAACTAGATCTAAGAAACTTGGTCCTAGGTCGTGGTGCCTCTTAGCCCCCTGCCTTGTGAGCGCAGGAACCAGACACCACTTCCTGAACCAAGCCCTTATTTCATGTTTGAAATCATGATACTACACTACATAAGCATACATTTCTTTAGCTTGTGAACTAGATCTAAGGAACTTGGTCCTAGGTCGTGGTGCCTCTTAGCCCCCTGCCTTGTGAGCGCAGGAACCAGACACCACTTCCCGAACCAAGCCCTTATTTCATGTTTGAAATCATAATACTATACTACATAAAGCATGCCAAACCAATTTCAACTTACTCTATACAATGCACCAATAAATACATTAAAAAAGAAAGAGCACATCACAGGCAATGATGCATATGCATATTCACAACAGAAACTTTTAAAAAATATATAAGCATACATTTCTTTAGCTTGTCAACTAGATCTAAGAAACTTGGTCCTAGGTCGTGGTGCCTCTTAGCCCCCTGCCTTGTGAGCGCAGGAACCAGACACCACTTCCTAAACCAAGCCCTTATTTCATGTTTGAAATCATAACACTACACTACATAAGCATACATTTCTTCAGCTTGTGAACTAGATCTAAGAAACTTGGTCCTAGGTCATGGTGCCTCTTAGCCCCCTACCTTGTGAGTGCAGGAACCAGACACCACTTCCTGAACCAAGCCCTTATTTCATGTTTGAAATCATAATACTACACTGCATAAAGCATGCCAAACCAATTTCAACTTACTCTATACAATGCACCAATAAATACATTAAAAAAGAAAGAGCACATCACAGGCAATGATGCATATGCATATTCACAACAGAAACTTTTAAAAAATATATAAGCATACATTTCTTCAGCTTGTCAACTAGATCTAAGAAACTTGGTCCTAGGTCGTGGTGCCTCTTAGCCCCCTGCCTTGTGAGCACAGGAACCAAACACCACTTCTTGAACCAAGCCCTTATTTCATGTTTGAAATCATAATACTACACTGCATAAAGCATGCCAAACCAATTTCAACTTACTCTATACAATGCCCACACACCTATTTCTTAAGGAAGGATAATGCCCATTCTTTCCAGGGAATGACATGAATGTTATTGTGTATTACCCCCTTCATATGTCTGACAATGTTTCGTAGTATGTACGAAAGAGTTTGTATTTCTTTTATGCATAATGAGTTTGTATTTCTACAAGCAGCCTACAACTATGCAGATGAAGAGAGAACATCACCAAGCTACAACGTAGATTAAGAGAGAATTTTGTCAACGTGTCTCTACAAATATGCAAATTAATAGAGAACGTCATCATTGGAGGGTAGAGAAAAAACTTCAATCGCTAAGGGCATCCGTGAGCTTGTAGAATGAACAAAGAAAGAGGCAATGATCTGAGTTCTCACCAGATTTTGCCTGGCACAACCAACAACCAACAGTAGCTGATTTCAACACGTCAACAGCCCCTAATCTCCCTCAAAGCTCGACCTATTGGCAGCCACAAATTCAAATTTATGTATCTGAATACATCTTCAATGCACTGATCAGTACTTTGGAGACTACCAAGCAACTTTACATACACTACCACATAGAAACATAGCAGCCCCAACACTTGGATTATACAGTGAATTAACAACTCAAAGAATCAAAGAACTAGCTAAAAAAAAAACATGAATCGGACAAGAAAACTACACGTCTAAAATTAGAGGGAGAGATGCCTGAGTGGGATACTCACATACGAGAAATTGTGATGCTGCCCAGTGCCAATCGAAAGATGCAGAAAAGATCGTCACTGCTGGATCACGAGAGAGATAGAGAAGAAGGGTACCGGTCCTTCTACTGAGAGCAAGATTCGGGCTGCATCGATCAACGGGGCGGTGATTAGTAGTGGATGGTCGATGGAGGGAGTCGATTGTCTGGATATATTATTATATAAAAAAGAAAAGCTCTGCGCAGTGCGGATTGTGCAATGTGCTCTCAATCAAAGGTGGTGTCAATGAAAGGTGGTGCGCGATCAAGTTAATGCCATAGGGAAACCTCGATGTACTACTATTGACATATAACGTAATCCACAAAAGGAGATGCCAACAATGACTAAGTTTCGGTCTCAACACACAGTAACGCAGGGAGCAGTGCACCCAACGAAGGTAGTCTGAGAAATCCCTCAGTGCTTACTGTAGGAAATAATTGCAGAGGGGAAGCACAACAGTTGTTTCGGTCGATAGTTTTCAAGCCGACATCTAGACTATGTTGAGCAGCTTCGACGCCCTTAGTGTCAGTATCGATGCTGTTTCTTCCAAGCTCATCATGACACTAGGCTTGAGGATCCATCAACCCCTCGTACTCAGATGTTTTGGGTTTACTGGTGCAACGACCCATGGTGCC
This sequence comes from Dipteris shenzhenensis, assembly GCF_047967505.1. Lineage (NCBI taxonomy): Eukaryota > Viridiplantae > Streptophyta > Polypodiopsida > Gleicheniales > Dipteridaceae > Dipteris > Dipteris shenzhenensis. Next base: position 24,551,107 of record NC_141625.1, on the reverse strand, counting down.
CGCAGCCCAGTCCTTGGAGATGAACAAAACAACGGTCACACGGTGTATGGTGTGATTCCCCGAGAGGGATTCTAGCAGCGCGAGCGCAGGAGGGGTTAGAGCACTGCAGGTAAGGCCTACCATTGGAGAGAAAGATGTTAGAGCTATAGTTTGCCCTCACAACTCGAACGTCGGAAGACACCCACAGCTCTCATCTTTTGCAGACCGCTTCCGTGATGCTTTGGCTGTCGCAAGAAACCGCCAGCAACTCCCCCTGTTCGGACATATTGGTACAGGTCTGCTGGGTCACAGGTCCGATTAAGCCTGATCTTGTTTCAGGATCGCTTAAACAGTCTAGTTTTGGTCAGCGCTTTCTCTGGTACTCTATTATGGTGGTTGAAGAGGGCCAGCAAACAAGCCAAACCCTGTTGAGAGTTGGGGCCAAAGCAGGCAGCGCAACAAGTGATGTTGTAGCGTGATGGCTAAATTCATTAATCTTGGCACACAATGGCATTGAGAAGGAAAGTAGTTTGCATTTTGGCGTCGGACTTTATCTCCTCTTCTTCATCTCCTGTAATTTTTGGAGGAAACTGAAGTGGAAAGGTCGATGATGGGCGTTACAGCTGGAGAAGGTGACGCTAAGCAAACCATACCAACCAGCTCCAACGAACAGAATAGCTTCTCAGTTTCAGTGTTGTTGACCTTTACTCTCCACCAGCTGCCTTCTGAATCAGCACGACTGCTCTCAATGTTCATCTCATCACTCTCTCAATGTTTATCTCCTCCCTTTTTGGATGGATGAATCATTACGCTTGCTCACATCTTTTGATCAATCTCATCAATCATTCATCCATCATCATCCTAATTTCTATCATTCTGTAGGTGACTTAGAGACCGAAGATTCTACAGCAAGAGAGAGCACTGGACAGCGAGAACCTGACTCTCCAAACATCATACGAGTCTACGACATGGTTGTAGCGCAAGAGATACAATGAGGATGGATCATGGGCCGAAGTTGGTCTGGGCAGCAAGGTACATTTGAAAGCCATGCTGTAGCAAAGAAAGTCGTCCCTTTCGTGGAAGACGCAAAGGATGCACGGAGATCGACTAACAAGCAAACGAGTCATTCAAATGCAAGATCCTCGTAGGACTTCACTCCCCCGGTTGATAGTACGACCTAGCGTCCACAAAACCCTCCAGAAGGAAAGCAGCGCTGCAATGAAGATGAGCAAACTTCCACCATCTGAGAACTTCCGGCACACAACGTAACTACTAACTACTAACGCGAATCGTGATTCGTGATCACGCCCATATTTTACGACACAGAACACTACGAGTAACGACTTGCGAGACCATAAAACCACCTCCAGGCTCCAACTTACACAAAATGGCGAAGCCTCACGACTCACAAATGACGATAGCGAAGGTGTCGAGCATGGGAGACGAGAGGAAGGCAATCTACGAGAGAAAAGACCAAGCTGCACTCTGTCACAACCTAATATCTCATAACGGCCTACATTATGACCACCTAAGTGGCAGCGCCGTCGGCTTTAACCCATTCCTTTAAAAATAATCAAATTAAAATAATCAAATTAATTAATACACCTTAGAAAAAGGAATGCCCTCCTCCCCACCTCTAGAATTTGATCCCATAGGTGGTCTCCTTTAAGATCTAGTGGGTAGCTCGTGGCAAGCCACCATGGTCTCATATTATATATATAATTCCACAACTTTGCAACTACTTGTTTTTCAGAATTATCAAGTATAAATCGTTATGTAGTTCGAATTTATGAGCTTCTGTAATACAATTGAATGGACCCAAATCAGTTTCACTGGCAATGGATTCCGGGTGCCGTTACTACTCTATCCATGAAGATCCATGTACTTCTTTAAATCTGTGTCCATGTATTCAAATACTAGGTTCAAAAGCAGCTTGCTCTTCTTCTGAACATGCTCTACGCATAGTAGGCTACAAACAATGGAACGGTTGCTCAATGTGCAAATGGAAGTAACAGGACACCACAGTTAGCGAGGAATTAGTGAGCAAAAAGAGACAGAAGAGAAGCTAAAAGTAAAAGAGGAGTTGTTACGACAAAAAGCTCCAACAAAAAGCCGTAGCTACTATATCAACACACAGAAAAGGGACAGCAGCACCAAGGTACTAGTGGATAGCCTAGCTGCCTATGAGAGCCATAGTGCTTGCAGTTGCAAGAGAGGGAAGAAGAGACCTTGCGAGTTGAGTAACGACCTTGAATGTGGAGTACGTAGTAGAATTGCAGAGGAGATAAGGCTGCAACATAGAAAATAAAGCCCACAGGAAGTTGGCGCGCTGATAGCCGAGCTATAAGTGGACACAAATAGAGGCTTGAATGAAGGGATGGGTTACTTGTACAAGGAGAGAACCTGTTTGAAGGAGGCATGGTAGGGAAGGCACTTGAGATGGTAAGAAGGAGGAGGAGGAGAGCAAGTCGGTTGATGAAGTTGGGATGTAGTGAAGCATAACCAAAGGAGTCGGGAGCTTAATAGAGATGGAGGAATTTCAAAAAAGGAGGCAAAGAGTAGGATGGAGTGCTCAGTGCACCAAAAAATAGGGGTTACAGAGGTGAGGCGCAAGTGTGAGGATGTAAGGATAAGAGCTAAAAGGTGGCAGTGCATAACGGTGCATAATGGCTCCAAGATGGCGGTGTGTAACGGTTAGGGGGTGTGGTTTGGTGGGTGTTGTGTGTAACTGAAGGTGCATGTGGAGATAGATAGCACCTTTCATTTGCACTGAGTCCAAATGAGTAAGAAGGTACAACGATAAATTAAAAAGTTACATGGTAAACAACCATAGGAAATTAAGAAGGAAGCAAGTAAAGGAAAATAATCACTATATAAGTATATATATATAGGGAAAGTATCTAAAGACTCAAATGCAAGTTTAAAATCACATATACCATAGGAGCTCATTAATCATGTATTTTAGATTATGGATTGCATTTACATTTCATGCAATATCAAACGGCTTCATGTTCAAATAGATAAAACCTCTACATTATTATCATTCTAGCAAACATTAAATGTTAACACTAGATTATACTTGATTGCACGTCTTCTTTTGGTGCTTAATTCTATAGATCCACCCAAATTTTTAAATTGTATATATAATATGTTGGCGAAAGTTTCCAAATATATTTATCTATTATATAAAACTTTGGCGAATTTTCATGGACTTTATTTATAATTTTATAATCTTAAAGGCTAAACTTAGCTCTTTTTTTAATTTTAGTTTCAGATTCTGGCGAATATACTAAGCTCTTATTTTTATAAAAGCATATAAACTTTCACAAGCCATATAAAACTTTCGCTTATTAACGAAACTAACGCGAAAAAATCATCCATGCTTGAGCCGATTGATTATCACAGTATATTGTTGTTGGCTTTGACTCATCAAAGTAATCTATTTCTGACAATAGTCTTCTGAGCCATATAGCCTCACATGAACTTGTAGTGAGTGTCCTATATTCTGCTTCTCAGTCGAAGGCAAAGAAACAGTTGGCTGTTTGTTTGACAACCATGAAATAGCAGCTTGACCAAGGAAAAATGCATATCCTTATGTCGATCTCTTGGTCTCATGATCTCTGGCATACTCACTGTCAAAGTATCCATGCAATTGTGAATGACTTCCTCAGTATTCTATCCCAAATTCTATCCCAAACTGTCTTATACCTGTGATGTATCTCAAGACTCTTTTGGTTGCATTCCAGTGAGACTGTTTTGGATTTGCTTATTGCATAACAAATATCTGGCGGAGTGATAGTCAGATATATAAGAGATCCGATGAGCTGCCTGTAGTACTTGTAATTGACTATAGGCTTTTCTAAATCTTTAGTAAGTTTCAACTTTGTTCCATGGGAGTGGCTGCAATCTTGCAATTTGCCATATGAAACTTCTTCAGGAGACTATCAACATACTTGAGCTGACTCATGAATGTGCTATCTGAATTTCTCCAGAACTCAATTCCAAGACAATAGTGCATAAGTCCAAGATCTTTCATGTCAAACTCTGTAGATAAGTCTTGTTTTAGTTTTCTTATGAAGCTATCCTTTCTTACTGTCATAATCAGATCATCTACGTACAAAAGTGCAATAGTAATGTCTTCCCCTTGAACTTTGTAGTAGAGAGTATGATCTGCATTAGATTTCATGTATCCCAGATCAGCAAAATACTTGTCGATTTTGCTATACCAACTTTTGGGTGCTTGCTTTAAGCCGTAGAGACTCTTCTTGAGATGGCAAAACTTATTCTCTTTTCTTGGTTCAACATAACCTGTTGGTTGTTGCATGTAGACTTCCTCGTCTAGATAACTATTGAGAAATGCATTCTTGACATCGAGTTGATACACATTCCATCTGATGAGTGTCGCTAGTGATATCAAGAACCATATGGAATCCATCTTTGCTATTGGAGCATAAGTCTCATCATAATCCTGACCATATTGCTGTGCAAATCCTTTTGCAACTAGTCTGGCTTTGTATCTTTGAATACTGCCGTCTGGATTGTACTTCACTTCGTATACCCATTTGTTTGCTATGGCCTTCTTTCCTGGTGGAAGGTCGCATAATTCCTAAGTATTGTTCTTGTACAAAGCATCCATTTCATAGCAGTTTGCCATTTTGGCTTGTCTACTGCATCTTTGAAGTACACTGGCTCTTCTGTAGCCATGATGGTAGTCATAAGAGCATAGTTGGTTGTTTCAACCTGAATTGCTTTACCTTTCTGAGCATATGTCAATTTGGCTAGTGGTTTGCTTTCCCTAGTAGACCGTCTGAGCTGCTATGGCTCTGCTTGGGGTGTTGTTGGCAATTCTTGCTCTTCTTCATCAACCTTTTCTATAGATGACTCTGAAGTCGATGCTTCTATGTCTTGTGTATTTGAGGTTTTCCATTCTGATTCCTCATCAAAGATTACATCATATCTTTGGAGATAATGACCTTGCGGTTGATGGGATCATGCAACTTGTATGCTTTGCTTTCTTCAATGTAGCCAACCATGATGCATTTGCGTGACTTTGCATCCAATTTCCTGTGATGATCATCATGTATGTGGGCATATGCTATGCAACCAAATATGCAGAGATGCCCAATGTGTGGCTTATGTCCAGTGAATGCTTCATAAGGAGTCGTACCCTGTATCGATTCGGTAGTAAGCCGATTAAGCAAGTAGTTTGATGTAGCTATTGCTTCTTCGCAATACTGATTCGGAAGATGCTTTTCACTAAGCATTGCTCTAGCACTATCTGATAAAGTCCCATTCTTCCTTTCAGCTCTTGCATTCTGCTGAGGGGTATCTGCACATGTGAATTGTCTTTGAATGCCGTGATTTCTGCAAAAGTTCATGAATGCTGAGGACATGTATTCACCTTCTCTATTTGATCTTATGACTTTGTTCTTTCTGCTTGTCTAGTTTTCTACCATGGATTTGAATTCTTCAAATCTAGAAAACACTTTAGATTTCTCTTTCAGAAAGTAGACCCAACAATATCTACTATAGTCGTCGATGAAAGTCTAGTAAAGTGAACCATTGATGCTGCAGGTCTGGGCATAACCCCATACATTTGTATGTAAAAGGTTCTTGCTGAGTTTTGGAACATAGGGCACATCTTTCACCAATCCTTTCATACTAGTGAAATTGTTCATAGGGATAACACATGTCCCTTGAATTGGATTCGGTGTATTATCTGCTGTGTAGATGACATTTTGCTGACCTTCTAATGGTTTCATCTCTGTGAACCATTCCTGATGATTTGTCATGTGAGATGATGCACCGCTGTCGATGTACCAAGGATCCTGTTCCGCTTGGTCGACTTGATAGTTGAAATCCTCTTTGGGATTGAAACTCGGGGGGGTCACTATGTATAAACCCTCTATATCACGTGCGTTCAAGGCCTATTTCTAAAATCCCTTATCTGTAAATTTTTCATTAATAAAATGTACCCTTTTTCTATACAAATCTGTAAATTTTTTCCAAAATTGTTTTAAATACTCCCTTATATAAATTAACTTTTGTATAATTTAGATATTAAAAATGTCCTTTTGTTGAACTCACGTGATAGGGTTACATATGATGAGTGACCCCCCCGAGGATTGAAAATAGAGTCTAGGTACATTGTATCAGTCTGCTGCATTTCCCCGCTTGCAAGAAACATATTCCCATGTTTATTTGCAAAATGACTGTGATTAGAATGTCCACCACGATGTTTTCCTCTACCTCGAAAATTCCCGTGATTACTACTGGATTGACCGCCTTGGTCGTACTGCTTTTTGCGACAATCTCTTTCATAGTGTCCAGACTTGTGACAGTAATTGCACTGGATGTTTGACATGTTGGTGGATGCATTCCCTCATCCTTGAAATCTTCCTCGGTTGAAATGAGTTCCTCTTTGCTGATTCTGATGTTGTTGAGGATGATGCTGATGTTGTTCTGATTTTGTTGATGATGACGTTGTTGTTGTTGATGATTACCAGTTCTCTAATATGATCTACCTTTGCCTCTACCTCTACTTCTGTCTAAAGTTGTGAATGCCTGATCATTAGAATGACCTTTTCGAGCTTGAATAGCTTGAGTCCTGATTTCTTCACCAAGTAGGACTGACTGAAGTTCTTCCAGTGTCGGAATTTGCCGTTGGATGGTAATACTCTGGACTAGATTCTTGTATCCCTCTCCTAGTCCATTCAGGATGACTTGAACCATTTTTGCGGGGTTCATAGTCTCTCCTACTAGTGTAAGTTGATTGTTGTAGTCTTTTATCTGGAGTACATAAGCATGACCCGTAGAGAGTTGCAAACATATCCCATGCTTCTCTCGATGTCTTGATCATGTTGAGCTGTCCTAGCATGACAGCTTCACATTCTACTTGATCTTATCCCATTCTGCTTGAGCTCGAGCAATGGCAGGATCTGCTATAGGTGCGAAAACTATTTCTATAGCTGTAGATGCCGTTGTAGATATTGCTGCTGGTGTTGTGACAACAGGTGGAGTAGACTAGTGGTTGGATCGTCCAATGGTCTAGGTGTAGACCCATCGACATACTCCCATTTGTCCTGAAGTACAAGAATGGTTTCCATTCGGTATTTCCATGTACCATAATTGGAGTTGTCTAACTTAGCAAATGCCTCCAGATTGAGGTTGCTAGTCATAGACATGGTGTAAGAAATGTACTCAAATGTGTAGTGAAAATATCTGTATGAATCAACTACAAATACACTGACTGTGCCAAGTGAAATCTCTAAACCATCGGTCAAGATAGAATTGCAATATATAAAATATGATTTGTATTACAAGGCATGTAACAAATGATGCTGGGAATAGCCAAGAGGCTTTACAAGACTGAAATGATGTGCACAATGCCATGAGATAGCCGAAATGGTGGCATGTGTGTGTGAAATTAAATCTGATGCTATCTGCCCACTAAAACAATCTACAATGCCACTGAACTCTCTGAAGTCTCCTCACTGAACTGATGAACATAAGGTTTCAGGTAATGTAATGATGTGAAACCGTATGTGAGCATATGGACTGACTCCGAGTAGGTACTAGTCAGGAATTTGAGGCATGGCTTAAATTCGCAACTTGGGGAAATTCAAAGCATCCCTTCTATGTCGATCTAGTCTACTCTAATCTATATCTATACCAACTGTCGGTCGATGAAAGAACATCAAATAATTCCTTTTCTTTTGTTCTTTTTAAGTGCTGGGTTAGATGTGTCGATGTAGAGGCGAATGTGCGTGAAGTGGTTTTGCCGGCGGTGAGGATCAAATGTGAGTGAACCTGCACCAAAATGTGTGTGTGATGTGATGAGCACGTGGAGCATGAAAAATTGAGTGACTTTTCTTTTTGGAGCGCCCCCAAATTCTTCTTGGATCAAGAGATATGACTTGATCTATGTGGAAGGGCAAAAGGAGTGCAAATGGTGCTCAATGATGATGTGTCACTATGGGTCACATGCAGTGATGATGTGGCACTGTGCCTAGCAAGAGGTGTGCCTGTGGAGCCCTGTGCTGAGGTCACATGCAATGACTATGAAGCACTGTGTGTGCCTATAGAGGATCAGTGTGTGACGTGGCACTGATGATGTGGTAGTTGATTGGGATGCTGATGTGGCAGTGATGACTAGTCAATGATGAGATGGCTTTGACTTTGACTGCCAAGGTGGAATGTTGACGTGGTAGATTAGGTGACTTGGCACTTGCTGAGGTGGCGTATAGGGTGCCATGTGGCAGTTTGGTGACCAACCTCGATCGAGGTTAACTTGACCTTGGTTAATATAACCAACCCCATCCAAAAGGCTAACTCAGGCTTAGGTTGATAGCCACGTGGCCTATGGATAAGGTGTGGTATGTGGCACTAATGTGACCAAACCTGTTGTGTGGTGACCCTAAGGATAAGGCCTTGCCACGTGTCAAATTTTGTGGCCAAGCTCAAAGATAGCCTTAGCTTGCCACGTGTCACTGAGTGGGTGACCGAAATCTATGAAGATTCTGATGGAATCAAAGAGATTCTGTTTGCTGTGGATTTTCGTCGGTGTTGTAGTGTCAGCTCCCATGGAGAAGCTCGTGAAGCGTGGGTGCTGCTTGGCAATGGACTCTTGGAGATTTAGTCATGGAGAAGCTCTCAGGAGCTTGGCTTTTGTTGTTGAAGAAGGCGCTACAGCCCATGAAGGAGAGTGGCTATCCATCGGTCTTGACATTGTCTTGTGGGAGCCTGTCATTTTTTGATGTTGCTTGGCTTTGAAAGGAGCTTGTTGTTGTTGTTGATGCGTCATTTGTAGCAAGTGGCCGGCCGTCGTATGCTTGTTAAAGGCGTTGGTTGTCATGGGTCTGAAGGAGAGGCTTGTGAGAGCTATAGAAGGTCGCTTGTATGGCGTAGTAGAGAGCCGTTTGGAGTGTAGTCATTGGAGACCATGAGCCCTTCATAGAAGTAGCTGTAGGTGCTGTGGTGCAACATTGTAGAGGATGGCAATGACGTATGGCTTGCCTTGTTTGTTGTGCCGTCACTGCTAAATGAGCAACTGCTCAGAGCAACAATTTCTGAGTACCCGACTACAAAGGGTTGAGTTGCAAAGTCGCCCATATAATGGAGTCCAGACACTCTTGCTACACGGCAATGCTTCCCAAGTGTGAAACGTGCTCCTCATGTAGGGAGTCGTTGTACAAATTTTGAGGGCTCGAAGCCGATATGGAAAACAAGAAAAGTAGGAGAGCTCGTAGGAGAGTCTTCCATGTAGAGCTGGCGACAGCAGTGATGCAATCCTCTCCTTGGAGAAGCAATCTTGCTAGAGCTTTGGAGCTATGCTTGGCTTTGTGCTGTGCTATAGCCACGCATATGGTCATATTGAGCTAAAGGGCTACAATAGGCGTTGTAGTGAGCGAGAGCGGAGTGAGGAGGCAGGGGTGCAATGATGGGAGGAGGAGGATGAGAGGAGTAGAGAGGAGGAGCTCGTGCAATAGAAGGAGTAGAAAAGCTAAAGCACAGAGAGGAGGCAGAGCAGAGAGGTGAGGTGTAGGATGATGGAGGAGAGGGACAAGAAGCAAAGAGGTAGGGAGAGGATTAACTTAGGGAGGGAAGAGTAATTTTCCATAACAGACCATTAAAATTAGCTTAATGTTTCATAAGGGGTGACTCCAAAACAATAGTAATTGAATTTTGAATTTCTATTCGATGCAAGGACATGATGCAAGGACATACTGATATAATATTCATAGATAAAGAATAAGCCTTGAATGCACGTGATATATAGGGTTTACATATCACCTATGTGCTTTGTCCTCCTCCCTCCTATGTGCTTCTTTGTTTTGGCTTCTCCTTGTTCCTATGTGCTCCTTTGTTTTGCCTTCTCCTTGTTCCTAGTATGTGCTCCTTCTTCATCATGCCTACTCCCCCCACCTACATTCTCAGACTAGCCTTGCTTGCCTTCTTTCCTCCTCCATATCTGCATCAACCTTGCCTCTCCCATTGTTATATTCTATTTCCTCCATTTAATTGTGCTATTAGGGCCCTTTATAGTCTCTCAGCACTTCTATCTCCTCGTGGTGCGATTCAAAGACATCTCAAAGAAGTACCATGAGCTTGTAGTTGGAGGCTCGTTATGCAAGCACATAGAGTTTGGAATCAAGAGAGTTGTTAAAAATGAGTGCCACTAGCTTCCTTGCAATGAAAGAAGTGTATTGAAAAAATTGCATGGAAGATATCTTGTATCTTGTAGAACCTTCACACAGGAGACCCCTTAGTGTATGATTTTGTTCAATTTGGCGGGAATGGAAAAGAACATTGGATCGCTTGGTTATTGTGAACGATTGATCAATGCCAATGCATCTATTATGTATTGACAAACCCTAAGTGTGATATAAACGTGGGATATAGCAATGGATTTAGCATTGCTATAATTGTGGATATAAGTGTCAATTTGACCTCAAAAGAAGTGTTGAAAAAGTTGATGATAAATCCATCAAAACACTCTGGGAAAATTTTCGATGCTTACATCAATATTGTGGACATATTTTCTATGGTCTTTTTTCTAAATACATGATGTCATTCCATTATTTATTCTCTTCTCTTCAATAGCTTCTATTCTCCATCCATCCCATATCACTCTCCAAAAGTTTGTTTCTCTTATTTGTACTATGAAGGCAAGAGTTAGGTGTATAGACACTAAAGCTTGGACAACTCCATTTTTTATTTTGTGTGAAGGTTTCATGTGTAGCTTTGTTCCTTTCCTTCTCTCCCCTCTCCTTTCCTTCCTACTCTCCTCTCTCCTTTGCCTCCTTTCCTTCCCTTTTCTCTTGTTTTGTATTGAATGGTTTTCCTCTTCCTTCTTTCTCTCTTCTCTCTCGCCTCTTTCTCTCCCCTTTTCTCCTTCTCTCTTTTTTTCCCCAAATATTTTCTTTCTTTTACATATCTCTTATTCTATTCATAATAGGAAACTATATCAAAGAGCACTTTAGTACACCCCTTGGCTTTTAAGTGAGTTCTCTATGGTTTCTTCATGGGACGGTTTTGGTTTTAGAAGCATATATATCCAATATGGCATCTAGGGGGCGAAGCCTGCGGGAGGGATCCTTGAGAGATCATAGCATGTGTGTAGCTAGTGGACATAGTCATTACAAAATTAAACTAAAAAGACTTCTAAATCTTTTAATCCTTTTCTCCATTCCCTTGCAACTATATAGACAAAATGTGTTCATCTTTGACTCAAATGCAGTAGTCATTTTTCTTCGCCTGCCTTTCCCTTGTACTACATTTCCTTCAACTCTTGAAGCATTCCTATCATCCCAAAGTCGAGGTATGGAGGGATTCCATTGCACAAGAAACTTTGTTACATAAAATATTGACTCTTGTACAAGTAGCCCTCTTTCATGCTACCTTTTGGCTGTGCCTTTTGCCTCACCACCCTTTTAACACTATCATGAAATAATCCAAGAAGAACATCTATCAACTATGCAAAATTCCTACATATGCCAATTGATCTACTAGATGGACAATTAGATGTAGTTGAATATCCAGAATGCTTGCTTTCTCAATCAAACATGATTGGCTCAACTGATGATTTCGCAATGTCCTTTGGATATCCACCTAAAATATCCTCAAGATATTCAAGAATCTAATTATGTATATGGAAGAAAATGATAGCAAATGAATGATGGATAATGAGTTTGAGATGAACACCTCACAAAAGAGCATAGCATGTTGTTGGCACTCCTTATCCGTTAAGCAACCTTGAAGTACTATTGGAAGCTGCAATGCATATTTGTATGTGTGCTTATGGCACGAAAATATTAAATGCAACAAATAGCTTTTAATTATAGAACCCTTTAAAGGAATGCATGTACCTTGTTGCGGTTTTCATGCTTGCAGCCACACTTTTCACATATCTTTCTTCCATAATTGGAGTAAGAGTGGAGTAAAACACTGGTGCCTTTTTGGCATTTCACCTTCCCATTTACCTCTATTGGCCACATCCTCCTCTTTATCCCCACATCCCTCAAGTCCTCTTGTTGCTTCCAATTGTCTTTATCTCCTACCATATGCTTCCATAGGCTTTTAGAAACATTTTTGAATGTGTGCATAGGATCCAAAAGACAGGTGGCTTTTAAATGTTTTAAATAAGGAAGGTTGTAGAAAATAAATTCATTTCCATGCCATGTGAAGGTATTTATGTCTTAGGATCATGCCGTTCCACAAACCATTCCCCTACCTTCATCTCATATCAGGCCCACCAAAAGAAGCATGGGTGTAGTAGGGATGATCTATAAGAAGATACTTGTGATGGGTTTCATACACCAATTTTCTAAGATGCATGCGTGGTGACTCTCCAAAATATCTCCAAAAAATGAACATGCATAATATCCACTCAATGTTAGACCTGCACAATCATTTAGCCTGCGATAGTCATGCATGGTCCACATTAGCATCCCTTGCATTAGGTCTTGCGCCAAGGTGTCATGAGACATAATACACCTGAGTGCCATGCCAAAAACCTCAAACCTCATCCAACAATGGGGCTAGAGACACATCCACATTCTTCACCTTATGCTTGCATATGCAACTATCAAAGCTAGCATGAGATGTCCCTTCTTTACAGTAAGCCACACATGAATACTATAGTTTACAACTATCACTCACATGTAGAGCCATTTGGTCCCTATGTTGTGCCATGCTTTTCCATTGGAGTCAGAATTCATAGCATGCCATGAGTTGAGCAATTTCAAGCATGCTAATCCATGTGGTGGTCCAATGAAGCACCACAAACAGGTAATTTAGAATAGGTATAATAGGCATGTGTCATGACGTCTTATTTGGTATTTTATTCAATTTCATATCTTGCCTATATCATAGTGCTCCACATTTTGGACAAACTTGGAATGCTCAAATGCATCCTTGTAAAGTAAATTGTTGACCCTTGGTCTTGAAGCCCATTCCAAGTAGGAGCTAACCAAGCACCCCTGGTTGTCAGATGGATTGCCAGGTGATGGGCTTCCCCAAGCAATGAAACTTCGGATGGAAAGGAAAGAAATAGGTTGCCAAGTAATAGGTCAAATAGGAGATAGCATTTTAGAGGGTTCCCAATTATGGAATGGACGGTAGTTGATAGTGCCACCTAGTAGAAGAGATCTCTGAGTTGTATAGTGAGTCGATGCAATGAAGTAAGGGTGGTCCCTTGCTATTGTCTTGTGAGTGGTGACTCATCCTATTGTGATTGAATGCTTCACCTTGAGACAGAGTGTGAGTGGGCCTTTGTTTATGTAGCCCCAAAATGCTTTTATAAGAATTTGTCCTATTGACTAATACAAGTCGTTTCCTTTTACTTGGTGATTCAATTGTTCTTGTGGCACTGCATGCTCTCCCACCTTTATCCATTTAGGTTCACCCACATAGCATGGACCTTTTCTCTTCATTATCATTCAATGCAATCTTGCAACCAAAAAACTTGTAGGATGCATGCCAAGTTCTCCTTGGAGTGCAAGAGAAGCCATCTTCTTAACCAACAAGTAAGCGCACACCTGTTATTGGGTCATTGGCTCAAAGGTGGTAAGCAAAACATGAGCGTCATCATTTGGCAATCTTGCTTGGGATCGTCATGCTAAGATTTGAGTGGAGTGAGTTTAGGACAGGGATGAAAGCATAGACTAGTCCAAGAACTAGTTTATGTTGACAAGTGATGAGTTGGACAGTTACGAGACAGTTACTTGGTCATGCATACTATTCCAAAACATTTTGGACCAAGCTTAGTAAGCTCGAGCAAAAAGAGGGAGAATTAGTTTAGTATTTTTTTCTTAGGATGTAAGCCCTTATTAATCAAGTAAGCATGTCTCCAAATGACAATTCATTGTGTGCTTGGCTTTTGAAAGAGTTGCACCTGTTGGATACACGATCACTGAAAATGTCATCTCATCGAAGCAAGACAAGCTTAAGTCCACTGTTAAAAAGGCTTTAAAAGAAATGGGCTTACAAGAGAATCTTGGACCAAATGAGAAATGCTGCATGCAATAGGTGTTCCAAGAAGGGACACACAGAGGATGAATCTTAGAAAAATAATTGCAAGGCATGCACCAAGCATGGACATGATGAGTTTGAGTGTTGGTATGCCAAGACTTGGACCATGTTGTTGAAAACCAAGTGTCAACTAATAACAAGCCAAAGAATGACAAACCCTGAGGACCAAAGCAAGGTAACAACAAAGGAAGAAATGCAAATAAAGGAAAAATACTAGTTCAATGTTACTTTTGTGACAAAAACCATACCAAGGAAACATTTTCTATATGGAAAAAACATTTGAAGATGCTCCAAGGAAAATAAGGAATGATGAGACATGAACACGGGTTTCCAAGCTAAGGCTTTTAGACAAAAAGCAAGTTAGATAACCTAGTTTATTATGCAAGCAAACTCATGATACCATTTAAGTGCAACTACAATACAACTGAATGGGAAGCATTAAGTATGGTATACAATGTGCAAAAATTCCGGCATTATCTACTTGGAAATCAATTCATTTTCTACGTGTACCACCAAGCATTACAATGTACAACTGAATGGGAGTCACTTAGTATGGTATATAGTGTGCACAAATTCCGGCACTATCTACTTGTTAATCAATTCATTTTCTATGTGTATCACCAATAAATACAGTGTACAATTGAATGTGAAGCACTTAGTATGGTATATAGTGTGCAGAAATTTCGAAATTATCTACTGGGAAATCAATTTATTTTCTATGTGTATCACCAAGCATTGTTGCACTAATTAATAAAACAATTATTCAAGGATACTTGGTAAGGTGGATGTTGTTATAGGAATTTGATTTCAATATTATTCACAAGCCAAGAAAATCTCATGCTAGTGTAGAGTATTTGTCACAATTGCCTACCTTGGGCACAAATGAAGGAGTAAATGCCAAGCTTTTAGATGCACATATGTTTGCCATTGAATTAACTAATACAAAATATGACAAGATACTAATGCAATATTTTTCTCAAGGTGCATTCCCAAATGAATGCCTAAAGAAATATGAAGATAGTTGGCAATAAAGCCATCATCATACAGATATTTGAAAGTATGTTTATGTACCGATTCTGATGAGAATTCACTGGCAATCACAGAAATTCCTAAAAGGAATATACAAAAATCCCAAAAGCTACTAATTATTCACCATCATCTATGAATAGATCAAATAAGGTGTTATGTAGATCATCAATTTTAAGAGAAAAAAGGAAAAGCCATGAGCGTGACAGTAGAGAACAATGAATATGCTTTTAAGCCTACGAACTCAAAATATGTTCTCTGCCTGTCTGGTCCATGCTAGTGCTTTAAAGTCTTCAGTAAACAGAGATCTCTCAATTCATTCAATCAAGATTCACTCTCTCGCAATAGTGCAAAGGGGACTCTTACTGGGTTGGGGTTGGGAACAATAAACGTTCCTGCCATCTACAAAGAGTCCTAGCTCCTACCTTGTGTGAGGTGTAGATTTCGATAGGGATATCCTCAACTATTTGTAATCGATGCTTCAAATGGTATGCTCCCAACAATAGTTGCTTAAAGGATCTTGGTGTGTTAACCAATAAAAAATATGTCCAAAAAATATTATGGAGTGTACCCTACTATTGCCATTTGTCATATATGGGCATTGGAGGGATATAGTCTCAAGACCACATATCTACAATGTGGCATTGAAGTATTTTCTCCCATTTCAAGAACATAGGTGATGTCCTAGTCTTTGAAATACGAAGTTCTAGTCAAAGTGCCTCTTTTTGCCACATGAATGGGCAATTGTACTCACCGAGGCACACATTGGACTTATTGGTGGTCGTTTTCATGGTGAACTTATAGCCCAAAAGGCCTTATAGGCTTATGGTGGGAGACATTATTCAAAGATGCTTATGCTTAGTGTGCCACGTGCAATGTATGCCAACCTATAGATCAGATGCTGCCAAGAGATCATGTGCCTCTTCTCAACCAAGTGGACCTTGTGAATCTTTCCAAATATGGGTATTCGATTTCATGGTTCCATTTAAAACACATAGTATATGTAGAACAAAAATGTGCTTGTAGCTATAGATTATGCCACCAAATGTGTAGAAGCCAAGGCTTTAAGGGGTAACTCATCTCACAATACAACCAAATTCTTATTTGAAAACACCATTTGTGGTTATGGTTGTCCAATTGAATTTGTTAGGGATGAAGGGATACGTTTTATGAATGAATTGTTTGAATTCATGATAATGCACAGGGTTGCCACTATATATTACCCTCGGTGCAACAACCAAGTTGAGCCCTCTAATAAAATAGCTATCAAACTAATAATTACCAAGATGGCAAGTACCAACAAGTGTGATTGGGATACCAAGTTACATATGACATTGTGGGCCTACCAAATAGCCTACAAAGTAACAACTAATCTTACACTGTTCCACATAGTGATTGGTATGTGGAAGTGGTCGTACCATTAGAATTTTTGGCTCTAAGTTTAAGAGTAGTGGATGAATATCATCTTGGTGAGAAAGAAGATATACAAAAAAGCTAAACCAACTTGCTAAGCTAGATGATCTTTGACTAGCTTAGTCTCAATAGAGGTAAGTCAACACCAAAGAAAAGCTTGGCATGATAGACACATCAAACCCAAGCATCTAAAGAAAGAAAAAGAGAGAAAGCATATGTTTGAAAGAGGGGGAAAAGAGATTGAAAGAGGGGAAAAAGAAGAGGGGAAAAGAAGAGAAGGAAGAGGAGGAAAAGAAGAGGGGAAAAGAGCATAAGCATAAGAGAAGGAAGAGGGGGAAAGAGATTGAAAGAGGGAAAAAAGAAGACAAGGAAAGGAGGGAAAAAGAGATTGAAAGAGGGGAAAAAAGAAGAGGGAAAAAGAAGAGAAGGAAGAGGGGAAAAGAGATTGAAAGAGGGGAAAAGAGCATAAGCATAAGAGAAGGAAGAGGGGAAAAGAGATTGAAAGAGGGGAAAACGAAGAGAAGGAAAGGAGGAAAAAAGAGATTGAAAGAGGGGAAAAGGAAAAGGGGAAAAAGAAGAGAAGAAAGAGGGGAAAAAGAAGAGAGGAAAAGAGCATAAGCATAAGAGAAGGAAGAGGGAAAAAAAGCATAAGCATAAGAGAAAAAGAAAGAAAGCATATGCTTATGCATGAGCATATAAGCATAAGAGAAAAAGAGAGAAAGCATAAGCTTGTGCTTATGCATGAGCATATGAACATATGCTCATGCATAAGCATAAGCATAGGCAAATACATATGCTTATGAAAAGAGAAGAAAAAGAGAGGAAAAAAGAGAGTGAAAAATAAGAGAAGGAAGAGGGGAAAAGAGATTGAAAGAAGGGAAAAAGAAGAGAGTGAAAAATAAGAGAAGGAAGAAGGAAAAGAGGGAAAGAGGGAAAGAAGAGAGAATAAGAGGAGGGGAAGAGAGGGTTCCTATGCCCCCATCACTGTTGCAGCTAGCACATGGCCAATGCAAATAATGAAAATAACAAAAGGAAAAAAGAGGAAGCACTTTCTTACCTAAAAAAATCCCGCTCGGTGTTTCATGGACTGGCCCTACAAAAGAGAGGAAACATGCCATTTTTCAAATAACTAGTTAGAGGAAGGAGGAGTTTAGAGAAGCAACTTCTCAAAGGGATTGGATTGAGGAGACAAGCATAAGCCTACAAACAAGGAGAAAGAGGAGGAAGAGAAATACTAAAAAGAGAAGAGGTAAGTCTTCTTTCTTTCACCAAATCTCGTTTTTTGTCCTTAACCTCTAAAAATCAAGCATGAAAATTAGCACATAGGCATAGCAATATAAGGAAAAACATGCTTCAACACTCACAAAACAAAATCTCACAAAAAATGAACCTACATTGCTTAAAGAGACTCACTTCTTGAAAAACTTCCTTTCACACAAGCAGAGAGCAAGAAGGGTGGAGAGGAAGCACAAGTGTTAAGAGAGGGGCTGGGTAGGAGTGAAGAGTGGGGAATAGAGTGGAGGAAAGTGAGGTCGTCGAATATAAGATGGGAGGAGAGATTTTTGCTTTTCTCGCAATAGAGATATGAAAGAAAGCGTCGCACAGGGTTTCGAGATTAAGCGCCTAGCGTTGCTATATAGCGACGTTTATATCCAAAAGTGTCGCTATATAGTGATGAAACAAGGCAAAGCATTGCTATATAGCGACAGTTCAGGGCACTTATTGTCAGAAGAGAGAAAAGGAGCTCATGGGTGGCTATTTTTTGGATCTTAATAGATTTCCTTGCAGCTTATGTTATGATTTTGGAAGTGTGCAGATGGAAGGGACGAGTGGAAGCTCGTTAGATGATGCGCCAATGCCCGAGAGCATAGAGTGGCTTATGGAGAGGTTGTATTGTCATTGCACTCATTGCAAGCAAGAAGTACGACATCGACATCGTGTTGTCATGTGCCACTTGTGGATGTATGGAGAGGAGCCCGAACCAGTACCCACTGTTGGTGTTGCACGTGGTGATGGATCATCTGTAAGTCAATGCTATTGAGTTCGTGTGATTAATATTGGATACCATTATGACACAAAACCTTGAGACAAGATCTTATATTTACACGAAATCTTGAGACAGGATGAGGAGGGTGGCAAGTGTGTGCATATACCTTCACACTTTGAGTAAGACTATAGTCTCTAGATGTGCTAGATGATGGATTCTATTTTCAGGGGCACTATATCACATGTACACGTGATGTCAGAGTCTAAGGTCAATATGCGAGAGTTGCAATCAATACAGTTGTACGAGGGTGCTAACATGTCTAAACTACGGGCTTGTCTCTCAATCTTGAATCTACAACAAACTATGGGTGGTCAGATACAAGTATCTCAGCTTTAATGAGGTTAGCTCCTGCATTAATTTGCCTCATTATTTTGATATTGTCTGTTTTGAGAATCATCATGTATGTTTGAGAATCATCATTATTTGAAGCCTATATATGTTTGAATTGTGACTCTCTTTTATCATTCTCTCTTTTATCCTCTCTTTTTGTCTCTTTTTTTCCTCTATTTTTCTCTCTTATCTCCTCTTTTCGTCTCTTTTCGTCTCTTTTCCTCTCTTTTCTCCTCTCTTTCCTTCTCTTTTTTTCTCTTTTATCCCCACTTTTTCTCTTTTCACTTTCTCTCTTTTTCTCTCTTATCTCCTCTCTTTTTCTGTCTTTTTTCTCCTCTCTTTTCTCCTTTTTCTCCTCTCTTTTTCTCTCTTTTTTCTCCCCTCTTTTCCTCTCTTTTCCTCTCTTTTCTTCTCTCTTTCCTTCTCTTTTTTCCCATGTGAAGCTTCAATAGCCCACCATTGAGCAAACAGATACAAACTTTTGTCACTCTAATCCAAAGAATGCAAGAGTCTATAAATATTTGCTCAATGTCAGGCTGTAGGATTCTAAGCTTACTCAATGTCTTACAAGTATTCTAAGCTGTAGGATTAGTGACATGACTTCTTTGTTGCTTTGAGAATCATCATTATTCGAAGCCTATGTATGTTTGAATTGTGATAGGTTGCTCCAGAAGATGTTGCCTGCACCAAATACCATGCCCGCATCAAGAGATGAAGCAAAGGAGATGCTAACAACGGTGGGTATGGATTATGATACCATCCATGCTTGCTGTAATGACTATATTCTCTTTCGTTGTGAGCATGGAGATTTGGCTAGTTGTCCAAAGTGTGGGGAACAACAATATAGAGATGACTTGCAGGGTGAGTAGATACTAGTAAAGGTAGACTTGAGACACTTTTCCATCATTGCAAGAATACAGCATATGTTTCGATGCAAATCCATAGCGGAGTTGATGACTTGGCATGCATCTCATAGGTCCACTGATGACACATTAAGGATTCCTATAGATTGTGTAGCTTGGAAGCACATAGACAATCAATGGCCGGACTTTGTGAGGGAGCCATGCAACTTACATCTTGGGCTCGCCATGGATGGTGTGAATCCTTTTGGGTTACGCTTGACATCTTGGTCGACATGGCCCATAGTCTTGGTGAATTACAATATCCCACCATGGCTAACAATAAAGAAGGGACACCTCATGCTTGCACTACTTGTGCCAGGGAAGTACAAGGCCAAAAATATGGATGTGTACATGGCACTTTTGATAGAGGAGTTGCAGATCTTATGGAGAGGAGTGTGGATCTTTGATATTTCCAGAGCTCCTAGACATACCAATGATATTTTGATCAGGGGTATCTTGATGTGGACCATGCATGACTACCTAGGATATGGAGAGTGCACAGGTACATGGTTGTGTCTTTACATGTATAATATAGGATTATGCTTTTATGACTCTCTTTTGCATGCATGTCTTATACTAACACATTCATGCATGCGTGCAGGACTTGTTACAAGTGGGTACCATGCTTGTCCTATTTGTGTACTAGGTTTGAAATCACTTCCATGATACTCCAAACATATGAGGAAAAATGTTTATAAGGTCATGATCGATACCTTCCACTGGACCATCTCGAGCGTGGAGGTCAGCTTGATCCACCACCACCATATTTGAAGGCAAGTGACTAGATTCAGGCTTGGAGGGCAAATGGAGAGAAACCTCCTCGTGGTATGAAGAGGCTATTGATCTTTCACGAGCTTCCTTAATGGGGTTAGTTACAAATCAATCATCTCTTGGATCCCATGCATATCTTCAAGAATGTGGGGGCTACTATTTGGGCACACTTGGTTGGTTCCAAAGACTCGAGAGGAGTGTGAGAAGACTTGTGTGCTATGAATAGGATGTCTCATTTGTGGTCCCAAGTGCATGTTTTGGAAAAAGTTATCCTCCCAAAAGCAACATGGATCCTCTCCATGAGAGAGGAGGCAACGGTCAAGGCGGACATTGCCTCTTTTCAAACACCCACAGGGTACATGTGTTGCTTGAAAGGAGCATTTTCAAAGGACAATAAGCTTAGTGGGCTCAAGTCACATGATTGGCACAAGGTCTTACAAGTATTCTAAGCACCTGTAGGATTAGTGTACCAATAATCGTGATGCGTTAGTGTAATTATGATTATGTTATATTATTGACATGACTTCTTTGTTGCTTTGATAGTTCATCCTCCCAATTACAATAAAAGGGTGCTTGCAAGAAGATGTTCGAAATGCTATATTCAAGATCAGTGGTATCGTGATGTATGCTTACTATCAAATCACATTGATTGCATTTTCTTCAATTTAATCTGAATAATCTATAGACTGATTATGAATATATCTTACATGGGCATGTGAAATAGGAGGATATCTCAAAAAGAGATCTCCATATCGAGCATCAAGAAGGCTAGGGTGGAATCCATCAAAGCCGTATGCTTGCTTGAGAGGCACTTTTCCTCAAGCATTATGACAACTCAAGTGCACTTGCTTGTGCACATAGTTGATGAGGTGGCCATTGTAGGTACCGTTCATAGTCGGTGAATGTTTTTTCTCGAGTGGTTTATGAAAATTTTGAAGGGATTTGTAAGACAAAGAGCAAGACTAGAAGCTAGCATGGCAGAGGGATGGCTTGTGCAAGAGTCATTAGTATATATCTTGTATCCACAGAGCCCGATATGTCGAAAGCTTGGCATAACAAGGATGATGATCGCATCATTGGCGAGGTTCCCCAAGGAAAAGGGATTGAAAGAAGAGCAAATGGAGAAATTCAATAAGTTTTGTATCCTCAATAGCAAGGAGATGCAAAAGTGGATTGAGAGATATGAAGCGACCAAAGCAAAAAGAATAAATGCAAGGACGAGATTCAGAGTAATGTACAAGCGATCGCAATCATATCCACGGGATCTCGCCCTTCTCCCCACTCACATGCCACTTGATTGGCTACAATTGGTGCTATGTAAAGCTGAATGCAATGGAGAGACAATAAAATGAGCGCGAGCAAGAGTTATCATCTAGATGTATGATGCATGTAAGTTTCTTACCTCTTGATGTAATTAAGTAATTATTTGTGGCAATATACACTATAAAATAGATGCTTCTTCATTGTTTTAATGATGCTCTTTTGCAGGACAAAAAGTACAGTGCATTATGGTCATATGGACGAAATTTTCACGTGGAACGCATGGAGAGAGTCACGTATGATTATGGAGTCATGGCTAACTTCACACAAGATAGCTGAGCAAGTGCTTCGGATACCAATCTTCTCTCCTCACAGTTGGATTATTGTGGAACCATACATGAAATCTATGAAATTGATTTCAGATGATTTAGTATTTTCATTTTTAATGTAAAATGGTTTAGAACTATTTACAACGGTCCCCATGCGATAGTGAGAAAAGACAGTAGTGGTTTCTTTGGAATAGACTCCACCAAACTTTGGACCGATGAAAGTGATACTTTTGTTCTCCCCGAGCATTGTGAGTAGGTGCATACTAATGATTTAATTGATTGAAGCTTTCATTTTTAAAGATCCATTGATACATGTATGCAAGCATAATTTCATATATGTAATTGATGGCATTTGGCATCCATCTTCAATATAGGTGGTTTTTCATCCGGATCGTTCTTATCCAAGATGGTGGTATGTGATCCAAGTTGCACCACGAAGTAAGCAAATTTTTGAAGATAGAGATGTGGATATGGAGATGCCACTACCAACCAATTGGAGTCCAATTGATCTAGATGGATCTAGTGAAGAAGATGAAGATCACAATTTGAGCCAAGAGGAAGATGCACATAATGACATTGTATGGGAGGAAGATGGAGATCACGATATTGAGGAAGAAGATGATCATCATCAAGAATCACCACACTTTATTGAAGAAGTTGATTAAGTGCTCTTAGGTGAACATACGATGCTAGATTACGATGATGATATAGGAGATCAACTCGGTATAGAGTTAGAGATAGACTTGTTTGGTGCATTAGACTTGGCTTAGGATGAAGCCATTGATGTAAATGCTCTTCATTGATTTTTTTCATCTCAAACTTGGACATGAATATATAAGCTTCAAAGGCTTGATGTACATGCTCTTGTACTAGCCCACTATCTAGGGGATTCCACCGCAGTGGCCTGCAATTAATATCAATGGAACCTCGGATTCCAGCCACCATGGTGGCTTGAACTTTATAATATATATAAGATCCGTAGCATTTGGCATTTTACTATGTTGCTCTGATCTGCCCATGCTCTGCTACTTTGCTCCACATGATTTGCTACTTTGTTCCACATCCCTCCTCTAGCTCTTTTCTACCCCTGCTCTACTTTGCTTCACGCTCCCTCCTCCAACTCTCATCATTGCATCTACTCCCTTGCTCATCTGCTACTCACCCACTCATCTTCAGCATACCTACTACCCCCCCCTGATGCTCTATGATCCTAATAATATCTTCCATCTCATATATGGTGATTGCATTGCACTCACCTGGAGTAGAAATGCTAGCACTAGTGGAGACCCTTCGTTCCCACATTTGATTCCCCAACATTTGAACGTTATCACGTTAGATGACATGCTCACAAAGGGCCTCTTTATGGCTGTGTTGTATGGGTTCTCCCTAGATGTCGATGAAGGCATCAGTATTTGTAGAGCAGAGTACTCTCGACTTGCTAGGGGGTCCGTAATCTGAGTCCTGGCAATGTGCATGGTCTTCGGCCTCTCTATCGTATCCTCCTTTGCCTCCCTAAAATTTTTTAATGCAACAAGCTAGACTGGCAGAAAATTGAGTTGTACAAATTCCCTCTTGCTCATATGAGGCTCTCAACAATGGTTGGATGTAATATTTTGGGCTCTCAACGATCTTTTGGCTCACGGGATGTAATGTTTTGGTCTCTAAGGCATTTATGTAATCCTTTTTGTTCAATTCGAGGCTCTCAATATGCATTGTTTGTTGTTAACTTTTATATTTGTATTGGAATGGTTATGACCACTACCTATAATCTTTTGGTCTTTAAGGCTCTCAGCGATTCCCGAGTTTTTATAAATGTAAGATCCTATGTTCAATTTTTGCTCGATATAAGTTAATTTTTATATAACCTGTTATTGGACTTAGATGTATATTGTAATCTCTTTTACTCAATTTCCAATCGATAAATTGTACTTTTGCTTTCATTTATATTTATTGCAACAAGGACAAATACCAGGAAAGAAGGACTACAATCTCCTTGGTTTATGACCAAAATAGCGCTAAAATAACTCTAATGACCCCATCGTTGTGGTTGCATGAAGATACATCTAGAAAAATACAAGTAAACTTTCAAAAAATGTAGTTGATGATATGGCCCCTGAGGGGTCCCCTCTAGAGGCAAGGGCCATATCGACATGCATTATACAATATCTAGGATGCCACTTGACAGAAATGGCATGTGGATATGGCCCTTGCCCCTAAAGAGGACCCCTCAAGGGCCATATCATCAATTGCATTTTGCTTGGTTGCACAATGGAATACATTTTCCTTGGTACACAAATCTCCTTTTGTTTGCCAGCACACTGGTCATCATAGACCTACTCCTGTACTATGTAAAAATAGGTAACGGAGCTATAACTCCAAGGACCAATGCGGTGGTCTCTCTAAGGCAACCTTGAATTCTAGGTGATGACAGGTCCGTCAGGCCAGACACTGCACTGAGGCAATGCTCAGAATGATAGATTTCATCTCATTATTATACCAAAAACTAGCACGGTGGTCTCTCCAAGCCAACCTATGATTTGCATGGATTGGGGCAAAGATGCGACAAAAGGTTGCACGATGACAGGTGGTCAGCTGCAGCGGTGTTCAGAATGATAGATTGTGTCTAATAATTACGCCAAGATTCAATGTAGTGGTCTCTCCATGCCAATGTTTAATTTTAATGATCTGCATGGGTGTGTTCCCAGTGACAGGTGGCAAAGTTGCAGCAAAGGGCTGCACGATGACAAGTGATCAGGTGGCATAGGCCAAAGATTGCATTACATGAAGTAGTGCAAAGATGCCATGTGTCGAGCTTTGCGATGTTCTGAACAAATAGATTGCATCTCATTATTACACCAGTGCGTCTTCATGACATTGGGAAAATTTCCGGTTAGAGCATGGGTCCATGCAAAATTCAAATATTCCCCCAAGAGCGCATCGCGTCGTGGCCCCCAAAATAGTTCTGCGATTGGGTAAACCCAAGCAAACATTGGGCCTTTGAGTTTAGGAATCATCTTCTTCCAAAGACATCCTATGATAATTACAATAGTAAAGGGTGAGTCTTGGACTTAGGTAAGATTCCAAGACTTCTTGGTGTGTGCACTACTTAGAAACCCTATGTATCACGTGCATTCAAGGGGTATTTAAAAAACTCCTCAAGTAATTTTTCCCCCCCCAATAAAAACACCCCTCTTTACTTATGAACTAAATGATTTTTATCTAAAGTTGAATTAAAAAACCTCTCCTGTTTTTGCAAACCAGTTAAAATTTTCCAAAAAGTTAAATTAAAATACCCCTCCTTTTGAATGCACATGGTACACTAAAATTTTATAAGATGAACCCCTCGAGCAAGACTTCAAGAGTCACATTGCACACGGTTGAGTACTTCCTTAAAAGGACATAGATTTCACCCTTTCTCCAAGAAAGAGTAGTTTGGGTGGCTATTTTTTAAAGCTATCTGGGCACTGCAAACTTGAAGCTCGAGGATTTAGGCTCAAAAAGGGAAGCCCCTGCTGGAGTGCTAGGTTGCTACTACCAACTGTATGTAGTTGTGAGGCATAGTCCCTGTGCTCTTCTTGAGCCCAATAAACTCTAAAAGGAACCAAGAAAAGGGATAGACCAATAGACCAAAAGACTTGTTGAACATATATCCCTATGAGGATGAATAGCTACCTTCCAGAAAATAAGCACCGCAATGGGCATGGTCGAGTAAGGGTGTAATATTGGCTACACCGAAGCAAAAAAACTACTTAATATAACTTTTTCATAAGGAAGACATTGTGTCTATCCAAAATGACACTATTGTATGTGGGATGATACATACTCATAATCCTATCAGTGACTATGGGGTCCCAAACGATAGCCCATGGGAGCCCTACAAAACATGAGATAAAATTCCAACAAAGCCATGAACGAAGTGGCTCCACAGTGATATCATTTAGGAGACGAGGCTAGAAGAAAGGTTATTGTCTGGCTCAGCACAAGGTGAAAGTACAAGGGAGAACTCAGGGAGAACATTAGTAGTGGAGGTGATGGCAGTGGAAGAAGGTGGGCAAAGGACTCATAAGAGATTGGAGAGGCCATGGTGATGAAGGTGAAGGTAGCCGAAAGGAAGATGGAACCAGGAAACAAATGCAAAAATGGAATGCAGAAGAAGGCCGTATGAAATGTGAACAAGATGAAGTGTGGAGGCTTATGCATATAGAATACTTCCTAAACCTTGCATGCTAAAATGGGTCATCTTGACATGACACCATTAAGTGCGTGATTATTGTAGTCTCGAACTCTGTGAGCCCCATGTTGATCCCATGATCTTCCATAATTAGAGCACCATTAAGGCCACTAATCTTTATTGAAATTTAAACAAGTTAATGTGGTTGGATGGAGGACCAAGGTGCAATCACTAGGTAGCTACGAACTTGATATGGTTTTACCCTACTACCATTAAAATGTTCCATAATAACTTGCCCTGGAGGTCTACTAGTTGTCTATCCCATTATCATAGACTTCAACAAGCGTACACGACTCTATAGGTTCCACCCACATTTCCTCTCTATTTTCCTACAAGACACCATGGTTTTGTCACCCCGCTCACCCACAACACCATGAACACCATCCCGCATCTCTTAATCGAGTACCAGTACCTCTACTACATGCCTCATCTTCCTTCTCTACAGTAGCTCAAGGGGGTAGAAGTGGATCCTAAGTGGATCTGCCTAATACTTATATCACATACCTCAACCACCGCCTTCACACACAAAATGAAGTCATCAAGATTGCAAGTGAGTGAAACACCTTGCAGAGCAGCATCACCTCTTTGGTACCTACCAAACCTTTTATAGGGCCTCACCACAACCATCAAGAAGGAAATGCAAGGCAAACTATGGGGATGGGATGCCACTCTGAAAGATTTTCTCACACCACATCCATGAGACCATGCCACAAATTAGGAGTTGAGCAACCTAACCAAATCTGTGAACCATCTCACATATGACATTGCTAATAGTGGGGT
This sequence comes from Dipteris shenzhenensis, assembly GCF_047967505.1. Lineage (NCBI taxonomy): Eukaryota > Viridiplantae > Streptophyta > Polypodiopsida > Gleicheniales > Dipteridaceae > Dipteris > Dipteris shenzhenensis. The sequence continues at coordinate 24,524,008 of NC_141625.1, read as the reverse complement.
TGACACTCATCTTCGTGCATTGTTTGTTGAGAGATCACACTCAACATCATGTGATCATATGTGCATAGCACTAACCCAATAGAGTGCTATAAAGGAAAGGGTTAGATGCCCTAACCCTAACCCTAAATGGATTTGTATATATTCTACATTTTCAACTAAATCTAGTGTACAGTTAGTCATTTGTGGTGTGCTCTCTAGTTGTGCCCTCTCTCCTCATCTCCACTCTTCTCCTCTCCCCTCTTCATATTTTGTCATGGTATCAAAGCATGGTTCTACCTTCTGCTGAGGCACCATCCTTCTTGTGAGAAAGATTGAGAGATTGAGAGATCGAGAGAGATTGAGTGTTCATCCTTCATTCCGTTGATGAAAGGTTTCTGTTCATTGAGTGAAGAATTTCTGTCCATCTGAGATTGAGAGATTTTTGTTAATCTCCTTCCATTCGATCCATTGTTAGAGAGAGAGATTTTAGTTTATTTTTCTTTGAGAAAATTTCTATTTCATTTCATTTGAGAGTGAGAGTTTTTCTTGAGAGATTTCTGTCCATACATTTCTTTAAGAGATTCTAGAGCCCTTCTATCAATGACTACATGACCAATAAGCTCCTATGATATTCATATGCCTCCAACCTGAGATCAACCATGCTCCAAGAGCCTGCAGCTACAATGATCTGCTCTTTCCTCTATCGATTGCAACTCCATAGCTCACAGGCTTACAACCTATCTATAGCATTGGTAGCCCTACTGCAACTTCTACAACAAACCTTCTACTAGCAAAACGGTGCCAATAGACTTGCTACCAGCTACCTATAGCAACCAAGGTTCCCTATGGCTCTCAGTTACTAAGCCTCCTAAGGGGCACCTTCAGGGCACCTTCATCAACAGGATCTCTCAGCCACGGACTGTAGATCCCGCCTCATAGTCGCCTCCTTCAACGGACTCAACAGAGCTCCTCAACTAAGCAACCGCACCACCAGTGGCTCCCTGAACAACAAACTTTGCCATCTTATGCCTTCAACAAGGCACCTAACCACAAGCCTTGAGCAGTCGACGGGGCCAGCCCACGACTAACTCCATCAAGGAGTAGTAGCAAATGAGCAATGAATCCTTCTATACACCTCACACCAAAGCTTCAAAGCTTCCCTACACTCGATGATCGGATTTCCTCCTCTATAGAGGCTATTCATCAAGAGATTCCATCAACAGAATCTCACTAGATTCTGATGGAATCGAGAAGATTCTATCCCTCCAAGCTATTTGCTCCTCTAGGCGACAGGAGGCATCTTATCGTGCCACATCAGCAACTACCATCGACTACCATGTGGGAGCCATGTGGCAACCCAATTTACCATGTCAGTAGCCAAGTCACCCCAACCACGTTAGCAAAGTGGCCACATCATCAAAGCTCACATCAAAGTGCCACATCAACAATCCTAGTCACCTGCCATATCATCTGGCACTACCACGTCTGTAGTACCATGTGTCTTGCCATATCAGTAAGCATAGTCCTCTACCACGTCATCTGACAGGTCATCAATTGACCCTGGTCAACTTGACCTTGGGCTAGTGGACCAGACCCTGAGTTAGTCAGCCTGGTTGGGTAAGCATGACCCTAGGTTAGGTCTCCTATTAGTCACAGTGACCTCTCCGCAGGCACTTCATGTGACACACAACTACCACCTCATCACTGCTCCACAAGCACACCCCTTGCTAAGCACAGTGCCACATCATCATTTCATGTGACTCACAGTGCCACATCATCAATGTGCATTTTCACACTTTTTTGCCCCTCCACATAGATCAAGCCATATCTCTTGATCCAGGAGGAATTTGAGGGTGCTACAAAAAGGTGAAATGATTGATTTTTTGTGCTCTATGCACTTATCACATCAGACGCACATTTCGGTGTAGGTATCACTCACTTTTGAGCCTCACCAACAAACACACTTCCTACATGCACATCAGCCTCTACATTGATGCATCTAATCCAGCACATAAAAAGAACCAAAGAAAAGAAATTATTTGCTGGTCTTTCATCGATCGATGTTTGGTATAGATCTAGATCAAAATAGACTAGATCGCCATAGAGGGGATGCTTTGAATTTCCCCAAGTTGCAAATCTAAGACATGCCCAAAATTCTCGACTAATACCTACTCATAGTTAGTCCCTATGCTCACGTACGGTTTCATATCATTACATTACCTGAAACATGATGTTCATTAGTTTACTGAGAGCAAACTTCAGAGTGATCAAAGGAATTGTGGATTGATCAGTGGGTAGATAGCACATGATTTGATTTCACACACATGCCATCATTGTAAAGCCTATTTGGCTATTTTACGGCATTGTGCACATGATTTCAAGCCTTGTAAAGCCTCTTGGCTATTCCTAGCATCATTTGTCATAGGCCTTGTAATTCAAATCAGATTATGTATATTGCAACTCTACCTTCACCGACAATTCATATTTCACTTGCCATAGTCAGTGTTTTGCAGTTGATTCAGAAAAAGATTTTCACGACACTTTGAGTACATTCCTTGCACCATGTCTATGACTAGCAGCCTCAATCTGGAGACATTTGCTAATTATGGCACATGGAAATATAGAATGGAGACCATTCTTATACTTCAGGACAAGTGGGAGTATGTCAATGGATCTACACCTAGACCTTGGATGATCCAGCCAGCAATAGCTCTACTCCACCTGTTTGGATCTACAATAGGATCTCCAGTTACACTAGTACTTTTCACACCTGTAGTAGATCCTGCCATTGCCCGAGCACAGGAAGAATGGGATAAGAAAGATAAGTATGCATATCATTTGATCAAGCAGAATGTGCGCGATGTCATGCTAGGATAGCTCAACACTGTCTAGACATCAAAAGAAGCATGGGATATGTTTGCACCTCTCTACGAGTCCAAGAACATTTCCAGGATTCTCACACTAAGAAACCAAATAAACCAAGTTTTTGCAACAGCAAGCAAAACCGGTCATGCTTACTACTCATGATCAAAGGCTATAACAATCAACGCGTAGTAGCAGGAGAAACTATGAATCCAACAGAAATGGTTCAAGTAATCCTAAATGGACTAAGAGAGGGATACAAGAATCTAGTCCAAAGTATTGCCATCCAATGGAAAATTCCGACACTGGAAAAACTTTAGTCACTCTTACTTGGTGAAGAACTCAGGATGCAATCCATTCATGCATGCAAAGGTCATTCTAATGATCAGGCATTCACATATTCAAAGAGAAGAAAAGGTAGAAGTAGAGCTAGAGGTAGATCATTCCAAAGAAGTGGTCATCATCAAGAGCAAATTCAACATCAGCATCAGCATCATCCTCATCAAGATCAAAATTAGCACAGAGAAAATCATTCCAACCAAGGAAGATTCCAAGGATGAGGGAATGCATCCACCAATGTGTCAAACATCCAATGGAACTACTGCCATAAGTTTGGACACTATGAAAGAGATTGCCGCGAGAAGTAGTACAACCCAGGCAGTCCATCCACCAGCAATCAAGGGAATTTTCGTGGAAGACAAAATCATCGTGGTGAAAATTCTAGTAATAGTTATTTTGCAAATGAACATGGGAATATGTTTCTTGCAAATTAAGAGAAAATGCATAATACTAATACAGTGTATCTAGACATTGATTGCAATCCAAAAGAGGATTTTAGCTATCAAGTCAACCAAGAAGATCAAGATCCTTGGTACATTGACAGCGGTGCATCATCTCACATGACAAATTATCAAGAATGGTTCACAGAGTTGAAACCATTAGAAGGTCAGAAAAATGTCATCTACATTGTAGATAATACACCAAATCTATTTCAAGGGACAGGCATTATCCCTATGAACAATTTCACTGGTGTGAAAGGATTGGTGAAAGATGTACTCTACGTTGTGAAGCTTAGCAAGAACCTTTTGTCAGTAGCTCAAATGATGGAACACAACTATCGAGTCATCTTTGACGGAGATGAATGCACTATCAGAGACAAATGCATAAGATTTCAGCTAGTAGGAAAAGATGTCAAGGAAGGATGCTTGTACAAAATGCTAGCTATAGAGTACCCCATGTCAGCTCAACCGCAACAGATGCCACTATCCGTAAAATGGCACAAGAGATATGGACATGTCAATTTCAAGAGCTTGAGAGATCTCAGGAATCAAAATATGGCAATCGGGATTCCAAAGCTATAGATTCTTGGAAAATTTTGCGAAGCATGCTGCTTCGATAAACAAAATCAAACCAACTTCAGCAAAAGTAACTCTTGAGCACAAGGTATTCTTGATTTGATACATGTAGATCTATGGGTTATGCCTAGACTTGCAGCATCAAAGGTTCACTTTACTACTTGACTTTCATCGATGACTACCATAGATATTCTTGGGTCTACTTTCTGAAAGAGAAATCTGAAGTGTTTTCCAGATTTCAAGAATTCAAAGCCATGGTAGAAAACCAAACAGGCAGAAAGATCAAAGTCATGAGATCAGATAGAGGAGGTGAATACATGTCTTCAGCATTCATGAACTTTTGCAGAACTCGCGGCATGTGAAGACATTTCACATGTGCAGATACTTAGCAAAATGCAAGAGTTGAAAGGAAGAATGGTACTTTAGCAGATAGTGCTAGAGCAATGCTTAGTGAGAAGCATCTTCCAAATCAGTATTGGGCAGAAGTAATAGCCACTGCAAACTATTTCCTTAATTGGCATCCTACCAAAGCGATTTAGGGTATGACACCTTATGAAGCATTCACTAGACACAAGGCACACATTGGGCATCTCCGCATATTTGGTTGCATAGCATATGCCCACACATGATGATCATCACAGGAAATTGGATGCAAAGTCATGTAAATGCATCATGGTTGGCTACAATGAAGAAACCAAAGCATACAAGTTGTATGATCCCATCAGCCGCAAGGTCATTATCTCCAGAGATGTAATATTTGATGAGTAGTCATATTGAAAAACCTCAAATATGTTGGGATATCTCAAGGTGTATGCCTCAGGCACACCTTATGTTTCTATGTGTGAGTGCTAGAGGCACAGTTAGGTGCCCACAAGCACAATTAGGTGGTGGAAAAGCCACATAGGATGATTGAGAGAATCTAGGAGCAGATTGAGGAGATGATTGTGGAGCTTTGAGGTCATCAGTGATGTCAATGACCTTGTATGAGGTGCCTACTTAAGGACCTCACTCTTCTTCATTCTATAAGCAAGTATTCTGATTTTGTGTCCACTCTACTCTTTCCTTTCAGTATTCCAACATGGTATCAGAGCCCTTTGATCCCCCTTGAGCCCATTTCTGCCACATCATCATCTTCTTCTTCATCTTCTTCTTTTCCATTTTCCTCTTTCTTCCCAAAATCTTTGAGAGCTTGGTTCTCCATCTACAGACAGCCATTGCCCAAACCCTCTGAGCTGGAAACTCCTCTAGTATGGGCAAACTTCCACCTGCAAGCAATTGAAGAAAAAACGTCTGTGGTGGCTGCCATTCTCCAAAGAGCGAATTTATTCTGTTGCTCAATACTCCCTGCCTACTCCACCATTGCCTGAGCCCTCTTAGGAGTAGATGGGCGACCTCAAGACAAAGATTTTGAGCCATTTTTTAGGTCATTTGGTTCAGTAACGAGGGAGAAATCGTCAAAACTCAGTTTCAGTCTGTAGCAACTCTCCCGGGCAAAAGTGCGCACCATTTCGTCCAACCTCTGTGCTGGACCTTCTCTGGTATATGAGCTTTCTTTTGCTTCAAAAATCCCTCTTTTCCTTGCTTTGAAGAGTGAGCTACAAGCCCTCCAAGTTCAGCTTTTCAGTTTTGGACAAGTTTTTGAAGATGATGCTACATAAAATGCTACTCTAGCATTTCTGGTTTTTTTGAAGCTTTCAATAACTTTAGTACAAGTGTGGATTCAGTTTTGTTTTGACTTGCTAGACCTGGTTTTGATTGGAAAATGTTTATTTCATCCACTTCTATGAAGCATGTAAGAAGAAGCATCATTGTTTGAAATCTAGTCACTACTATTTGCTACATTAAGTGCTCATATTTTGGAAGTCTTTCAGTTATTTTTGCCTTGTAAGAGAGATAGACACTGCCCAATATCTGGGTTAGACCCTCTCATGGCTACCATATATAATCTTGAGAAGTTCAATGGAAAGGGCTTCCATACATGGCAAATGAAGGTGAAATTTGCATTGATGCGGGAGAACTTATGGGGACTTGTCAAACCTACTCCTACCGCTTCTTCTACAGCCTCCAATGCTGGAGAATCCTCAACACCGACACCACCAGCAAGGGATCCAGCAAGAGAAGAAAAGGCATATGGTATCATTGCTCTTGCTTTGGGTGATGATTATATACACCATATCTCTGATTTGGAGTCTCCTTCGGAAGCTTGGCAGAAGCTAGACATGATTTTTGGTGCAAGCTCTCACATCTCTAAACTATCACTTAAAATCTCTTTCTTTGAATTAAAGATGGCAAGTGATACTACTTTAGCTGCTCATGTCAACTATATGCGGAGTCTGATGACTCAATTAGCTTCTATCAACTCTCCTATCACCCCTGATGATGCTATGGCAGTGTTACTTAAGAGTATGCCTGAAAGTTTTGATCACATTGTTAGCACTTTAAAGAATCTTCCCAATCCTAACCTTGAAGGCATTATCTCAGCTCTCCAAGAAGAAGAAAGGCATATGGAGCTAAGGAAAGGCAATGACACTGCTTATGTTATGAAATTCCAGAAGGGCAAGTATACTCCTTGCAATCACTGTGGAAAGACAAATCACCTTTCAAAGGACTGCTTCAAAGTTAATCCATGCAAGCACTGTGGCAAGAACAACCATCATGAGAAGTTTTGCAGAGCCAAAGCAAAGACAGAAAATGCAAATCTACTTACAGTTAATGAGCCTCCACAAGATGAGGCATCCTTTGAAGATTATGCATTTTAAACACATCTCTATATATGCTCCAGACCTCTCTTTTTATGTCAAGGTACTCAACTTGGATAGTCCTCCAAAATGAATGCAAATAAACTATTGTGTTTTGTGTGTTTTGTAAACACCTCTGGTCACCTTATGATGTAGGCCATGTGTATGTTTTGTTCCATGGTACCTCCTGCAGACATTGTGTGCATGTACATGCAGGGGAGATAACCATTGGAAGGTCTTTTCTGTATCCCTTTTTGTTTACCTTACACCCAAGGGAACCCTTGCTAGCATGAGAACCTAGCCATAGATTTATCCTTGACCACCATGATATGGCATGAGAAACTATGAGACTAGATGTATCCTTGACATAGCCTGAGGCATTTCCTTGAGGGGGGGTTTGTTGGGATATCTCAAGGTGTATGCCTCAGGCACACCTTATGTTTCTATGTGTGAGTGCTAGAGGCACAGTTAGGTGCCCACAAGCACAGTTAGGTGGTGGAAAAGCCACATAGGATGATTGAGAGAATCTAGGAGCAGATTGAGGAGATGATTGTGGAGCTTTGAGGTCATCAGTGATGTCAGTGACCTTGTATGAGGTGCCTACTTAAGGACCTCACTCTTCTTCATTCTATAAGCAAGTATTCTGATTTTGTGTCCACTCTACTCTTTCCTTTCAGTATTCCAACAAAATACACAGGAGATAGATGCACCAATTTCACAGTCATCTACAGAAATGGTTGATGAAGAAGAGCAAGAATTGTCAGAAACACCCCAAGTAGAGCCACAGAAGCTCAAATGGTCTACTAGGGAAAGCAGACCTCCAGCCAGATTGACATATGCTCAGAAAGGCAAAGCAATTCAGGTTGAAACCACCAACTATGCTCTTATGACTACCATCATGGCTACACAAGAGCGAGTGTACTTCGAAGATGCAATAGACAAGCCAAAATGGCAAACTGCTATGAATGAAGAAATGGAAGCTTTGTATAGGTATAATACTTGGGAGTTATGTGACCTTCCACTAGGAAAGAAGGCCATAGTAGCAAAAAAATGGGTATACAAAGTGAAGTACAATCTAGATGGAGGTATTCAAAGGTACAAAGCCAAACTAGTTGCAAAAGGATTTGCACATCAATATGGTCAAGACTATGGTGAGACTTATGCTCCAGTAGCAAAGATGGATTCCATATGGTTCTTGATATCACTAGTGACACTCAACAGATGAAATGTGTACCAACTCGATGTCAAGAATGAATTTCTCAATGGTTATCTAGATGAGGAAGTCTACATGCAACAACCAGTAGGTTATGTTGAACCAAGAAAGGAGAATAAGGTTTGCTATCCTAAGAAAAGTCTCTACGACTTAAAGCAAGCACCCAAAAGCTGGTAAGCAGAATTGAAAAGTATTTTGTTGATTTGGGATACATGAAGTCCAATGCAAATCATACTCTCTACTACAAAGTTCAAGGGGAAGACATTACTATTGCACTTTTGTACATAGATGATTTGATTGTGACCGGAAGCAAGGATAACTTCATTAAAAAGTTAAAACAAGACTTATCTACAGAGTTCCACATTAAAGATCTTGGAATTATGCACTAGTGTCTAGGAATTGAGTTCTAGAGAGATTTAGATAGCACCTTTATGAGTCAATTCAAATATGTTGACAGTTTGCTGAAGAAGTTTCATATGGCAGATTGCAAGATTGCAGTCACTCCCATGGAATAGGGTTTGAAACTTTCTAAAGACTTGAAGAAAAGCCTACAGTCAATGACAAGTACTATAGGAAGCTCATTGGATCTCTTATATATCTGACTATCACACAGCCATATATTTTTTATACAGTAAGTTCACTAGCACAGCTTATGGCAAATCCAAAACAGTCTCACTGGAATGCAGCCAAAAGATTCTTGAGAGACATCTTGAGATACATCATAGATACAAGACAGTTTGGGATAGACTACAGAGGAGGTCATCCACGGTTGCATGGATACTGTGAGAGTTACTATGCCGGAGGTCATGAGACCAGGAGATCCACACAGGGATATGCATTTTTCCTTGGTCAAGGTGCTATATCATGGTTGTCAAACAAACAACCAACTGTTTCTTTATCTTCAACTAAAGCATAATATAGGGCACTCACTATAGGTACATGTGAGGCTATATGGCTATTAAGAAGACTATTGTCAAAAACATATTACTTTGATGAGTCAAAGCCAACAACAATATGTTGTGATAATCAATCGGCTCAAGCATTCTAGTATATCACTCCAGGACAAACCACATTGATGTTAGAGAGAACTTCATTAGAGAAAAAGTGTTACTTGATGACATCACACTACAACATTGTGATAGCAAAGAGAATTTTGCAAACATCTTTACCAAACCACTCAATAAAGAGCTTTTCGAGAAACACAAACAAGCTCTTGGTTTAACGTAGAGGAAGGACATTCCCATTAAAGGGGTGTGATGGAATGTAATGCTCAGTCCTTCTTCGATTCCCTAGAATAAAGGAAAGGGTTAGATGCCCTAACCCTAAATGGGTTTGTATATATTCGCACAACAATGTAGGATCATCTTCACCCTCATCATCAATGTCCCTTTCATCCTCATCATCAACACCCCCTTGATCCTCATCAACAGCACCCCCTCTGATTCCACCATAGCCATTCTCTTCTCCATTATTCCTTTCTCTCTCCTCTCTAAGCTTCATCATCTATCACCACCTTCCATCCACCCTAGAGCACCTCATGGACTCACTTATACATGAGATTTTTGGAATTCATACCAGAGGTCTCATCGGTGAGAGAGCATTGGCTGAGGCACGTGGAGATATCACTAGTCTCACAAAGGGACTTCAACAGGAAAACACTAATTATGCAGAATGGAGATCGGTAGCACTAAACACACTATTCAAAATTTTTGGACTTGTGTAAAGTCCAATTTGAGAAATGGACTAAAAAATAGTCCAAAAATTTTGAATATACTAGTAATGTTGTTTTTTAACTAGATTTGCCAACTCAAAACAAAAGATTTAATGATTTTTAACTAGATTTGCCAACTCAAAACAAAAGATTTAATGATTTTGAACTAGATTTGCCAACTCAAAACAAAAGATTTAATGATTAAGTACTAAGAACATCAATGCATAACCAAATCTCTTACAAAGGTGGTCTACATAAACATCTTCATAACTTCACAAAAATCTCTTACAAAGTGGTCTACATAAACATCTTCATAACTTCTTGTGAATTGAGCAACTATCACCTAAGAACATCAATACATGACCAATAATAGATGACCAATTCTCTTACAAAGTGGTCTACATAAACATCTTCATAATCACCTAAGAACATCAATAGATGACCAATAATAGATGACCAATTCTCTTGGAAAGGTGGTGTAAATAAACACCTTTATGTATAAGTGGTGTGCACACACCTTTATGACCATTTCTTTTAGAAAGGTGGTGTACATAAAGCCCTTAGAAAGGTAGTGTAGATAAATCCTTTTATGTGTAAGTAGTGTACATATACACCACACTTGGTATTAAAAAACACCGTTAAGTATAAAATGGCCCTCATAAATAATCTTTATACACAATAATGAGAGCAAAGAAATCAAAAAAGTAGTAAACTTTTTATTAGATATTAGCTTTACATAAAAGTTCAAAACTTGTGATTACAAAGCCGTTAGCCAACATGTTACTCAGTACCAATGTCCTCAATGCCAGGCCCTTGACTACCAGGGTCCTGACTAATAGGCTGCTCTAAGACTGGAGTCTTAGTAGCAAGGTCCTTACTAGTTTGCTCTTCAGTTCCAAGCCCTGACTAGTAGGCTGCTCTAGAGTCTCATGACCAAGTTCTTGGTAAGTAGGGACCTGGCTACTAGGTTCCTGACTAGTAGGCTGCTCTGGAGTCTGTAAGGTCATGGTTGAAGAACCATCTATGCCTCTTGGTAACTCCTCCTGGTCATGCTTTGCCTCATCCATACCTTCTTTGAGTAAGGCTTCCTTGCTTGATCCACTTGCCTGTCCTTCACCCAAGATCGATCCACTTGCCTGTCCTTCATCCAAGATCAAGGGTGCCTTCCTCACTTTTAATTTTAAGGGAAGTGCTTCCACCTCTTTAGCCTTACCTTTACCTGTGACGTGCTATACTACTGTAACTTCTTGCTGCCGCGAACCTTCCCGTATGATGAGTGGAACCTCCTTGACTCTAGTTGACAATTGATCACCCTTATTCTTTGTGCGGATTTCTTCTTGCCATAAGTCATCAGATGCAGAGCTTTCATCCTCATCATCACCTGAGCTAGAATCATCACCCTCAGACTCACTACCCTCTTCTTTGACATTTTCCTCCTCAAAGAAAGTAGTGCAACTGTAATATGTGTCAAAGAACTCAATTTGATGGGGGGTATCAATGACATTTACATTTCTACCTTGGCGTAGCAATTTCTCAACAGCAAAACCCATTCGATACAATACTACTTCCCACCCATCATTCAATAAATTCTTTGTCATCTCTAGTATCACATCAGGATCCATCGGCTTTCTGTAATCCACCATTGGTGCATCAAGCTTAACCTTATGGTCCTCAAAGTAATGAAGCTCAAGAGTCCTTAAAGGAGTTTGGATTAGATTACCACCACCCCTCGATAAGAAGCACATCAAGAAAGGCTGCAAGACTTGAATGGCAGTGCCTTCCAAGACAGTCATATGATTACACAGGACTATACCATGGTATACTTTTGAAAGTAAATACCCAAATGAAGATGTCAAACTCGCATATAGGGCATCCCTTTGTGATTCTGTCATGAACAGGACCAACGTTGATCTTTTCTTATCTGCCATAGGACCTTCAACAATAAACCACACAAGTTCAACTATCAGTGACACTGCAAGGTCTTGCAATTCATCTATGAAAAATACGCATGGCTTCTCCCAAGCATGACCGCTCATTGTTATGAAATGCTTTGTATCAATGCCATTGATGTGTGCAAATTTTGTATCATTCTCTGATAGCAGGATATCATAAGAGAAGCTGAATGGAGAACCATCATCTAAACCACCAATTGCTCTACCTTGGGTACTGGACTGCAAGGCCTTTTTCTTAATGTCCATATATTCTGTCTCAACAACCTTTGGCATTTTAGCTCTTAGATCCTTTGTTGGTGTGGCATCTGCATCCATTGAAGCCAACCACTTTCTAGCCCATGTCTTATCAAGGAGTTGACCTAGGCTAAGTGCTTTCTTCTTATCCACATCAATTGACTTGCCAGCTAACTCATCATCAGATTTCAATAAAAATAATAGTGCCGAGAGAGCAGCCTCACTTTGAATCATTCGGGTGACCACTTCATCTAAGTTGCTATGCTTGCTCTTCTTTCCAAAGAAGCAGTCACCACTTAGGATCTTCTTGCATACTTCTTATGTTATTGCATCTGGAACAAACCTTAAAGCTCTCCACCAAACAATAGACATCGGTTTCTTTATTTCTTTCCTCTGAGTTGCAATGTGCTCTGGTGCCTCAAAGGATATCTTTCCTGTTTCATATGCTTGGCAAACATCCACGATGCTATGAAACACTGAGTCCTCACGGAAGACAATGCAGGTAACATCCCTGTATCTTGCAACGGCGGTGTTCAAATCCTTTGCCTCAACCTTATTACCTGGTATGCCTTGCGTATTGCTTACAACACCTTTCAAGCATCTATAGAACCGAGTCCTCTTTGCCATGTACTCCGATGTAGGTCTCCTGCCCTTCACTGTTTGTGGCTTTCCACAGCCCATCCATAACTCCCTTGCCTTTATCAAGATCTCAGAAAGAGAAGAGCTTTTTTTCAACCTAAATGGAGTAGAATTCAGCCTCTCTGATTCTAGAATGTACTTCGAGTCATCATTAAATATGCATATATGACAAATGACCCGTTGAAACTTTTCCATCCACTCAATCTGTGTAAGTTTCCTTTTCTTCCCTCATCAAGGGCGATCCTGCAAGCCTCACAAAAGTGTTGCCCATCAATGGGCTCAAACCTGCATCTTTCTAAGAATCTATTCTTTGCCAGCATGTATCTCTTCTCGATGTCACTCCCATATCGGCTTTGGTACAAAGCCTCTCCACGAACAAAGTCACTCCTTCTAAAGTTCTCAAAAGCATCAAGAAAGTCCACGCGCTTTTGAAATGTGACATCAGGCAATGTAGGATCATCTTCTTGAAGTCTCTTAAACGCCATAGGACGAAGAGTGATATTAGTGGCAACGGGAGTTCTTGTTTTCCTTGTATCTTCATACAATTTGCGTGCAAATATCTTATCGAGCTTTCTTTGATTTGTGAACAATGAAGCTCGATCAATAAGCATTATGGCCACGCTGAATTGTGAAAATCCCCAAATGTATCCCTCATCCTCTGGAGGATGTAAGTCTGCCACACTTATAGAAAAGTCTTCGAGACTTGTATCTTCTTCTTGCTGATCTTTCTCTTCATCGCTATCCAATTTTTCGCCTAGTTTTAAATAGCCTGCACTTGAGCAATCTCCACGTGGAGTAGCAGTTATTTTTGCTCTCTTTCTGGGAATAGCTATAGCACTTGAGTCTGCTCCACGATCACTCCTTCTTGTTCCTGTAGTTGCAGCAGTCGATGGCGTAGGTACAGTTGGAGATACTGTAGTTACACTTGTTGGAGTTACCGAAGTTACCGCCACAGATATTGACGGTACTTGAGGGTTATATGTTATAGATGGCATACTTAGTGCTGCTGAAGGTTCAACACCACCACTTGGAAATGCATCCCACATTTTCTTCAATGCTTCTAAGGCATTAAGTAATTCTTGGGATCCCTCAATTGAATCTAGTAACGGCTTCAAGAAGTGCTTCGGAGTAACTCGTAACTTGTAAACCACCTCGTCATTCTTTCCTTGGCACACAATTTCTATCAAATTGTTTTCTTTAATATTGATGTTTGATACCATGCCACCATTTCTTACTGCCTCTGCAGAATATTTCGGGCTTGATATGTTCTCTGAAGTGATCACCAAAAAATACTTTGATTTGCGCTCCATAAAATACCAAGCATGTTCAAGGTATTTGAAAGACACCTTGGAACCAAAACTGGAAGCCATAGAAGCTATAGTTTTCTGAAAAACAATCAAAAATAAAAAATGAGAAATACAATGATTTTCAAACTCAAAATATTAAATAAATTTTTAATTAAATATTCTTTTAAGTTTTATTTATTTTTAATTTTTAAAATAAAATATTTTTTTTCTTTTTTAATTATTTTATTTTAATTAATTAGTTTATTTTTATATTTAAAATTTAATTTAATTTTTTTGATTTTTTTTAAGTTTTATTTATTTTAACTTTTTTAATTTTGACGGGACAGGACAAAGGAAAGCGCGGGGAAGGGGGAGTGGGGGGAGCGGGAGGGGATGACGGCGGGGACGAGGAGGGGGCGTGGGGCAAGGGAGAGACGAAGGGGGCTCGGGCGGGGAGGGGGAGGCAAAGGGGCATTGCTGCCCCGCAACAGGTGAGCCCCTTCCCTTCCCCGCCCGCGCTCCCTCCCCTTGCCCCACGCCCCCTTACCCTCCCACGCCCACCCCTTGCCCACCACCTTGCGATGTCCCCCTCCCCGCCCCTCGCTCGCCCCCTTGCCCTCCCCACCCCCACCTCTTCCCTCCGCCTGCCCCGCACCTGTTGCGCACACAACAGGTGGGGGATCCTCACCTATTGTGCACACAATAGATGTCCTCCCCCTCGCCCGCCCCCTTGCCCTCCCCGCCCCTTGCTCGCCCCATGCCCCCCCTTCCATCCACCCACCCCCTTGCTCTCCCCATGCCCCCCCTTCCCTTCCCCTTGCCTCCTGTTGCGCACGCAACAGATGGGGGATCCCCCCACCTGCTGCGTGCGCAACAGGTGAGGGGGCATCGCCCCCCTCCCTGCCCCCCTCGCCCGCTTGCCCTCCCCACGCCCCCCCTCCCCCCCTCCCCTCGCCCGTCGTCCCTCCCCTCGCCCTCGCCTGCCCCCTCGCCCCTCCTCCCCCTTGCCCCTCCCCCTCACCCACGTCCGCCCCCTCGCCCGCTTGCCCGCCCCCCTCGCCCTCGCCCGCCCCTTCGCCCCTCCTCCCCCATCCCCGCCGCCCCTCCCCCTTGCCCCTCCCCCCCATGCCCTCCGCCCCACGCCCCCCCTCGCCCCCCACGCCCCCCCCCACCCTCTGCCCGCCCCCCCCTCGCCACGTGGTGAGGGAAGGGGAGGGGCAAGGGAAAGGGGGGACGAGGGAGGGCGGGCGCGGGGGGGGGCAGGGGAGGGGGGGCGGGCGAGGGGCGGGGAGGGGAGGGGGGCATCGCCCCCCTCCCCTCCCCGCCCCTCGCTTGCCCCCCCTCCCCTCGCCCTCGCCCCCCCTCCCCTTCCCGCGCTCCCCCCACACCCCCCCTCTTCCCTCCGCCCCCCAGCCCCCCCTGTGCGCCCGCCCCCCCCTTCCCTCCGCCCCCCCAGTCCCCCCCCGCGCGCCCGCCCCCCCTTTCCCTCCGCCCTCCCCATGCCCCCCCGCGCGCCCGTCCCCTTCCGTCGACGGCAGGGGGCGGGCGTGCGGGGGGGGCATGGGGAGGGCGGAGGGAAGGGGGGGCGGAGGGGTCAACGACAGGGGGCAGGGGGCAGGGGCGGGGGGGGGCGTGGGGAGGGCGAGAGGGAGGGGGGGGCATGGGGAGGGCGGAGGGGAGGGAAGGGAGGGGCGGAGGGGAGGGAAGGGGGAGGGACGACAGGGAGGGGGAGGGCGGAGGGAGGGGGGGCGGAGGGAAGGGGGGAGCGACGACAAACGACAGGGGGAAGGGAAGGAAGGGGGCAGGAGGAGGGAAGGAGGAGGGAGCAGGCAAGGGGAAGGGGCCTTGGGGAGGGAGGAGAGGGGAAGGGGGAAGGGAAGGGAAGGGAAGGGAGGGGAGAAGCGGGAGGAGAGGGAAAGGGAGGGGAAGGGGAGGGGAGAGAGGAAGTTGGAGAAGAGGGAGTACCTGAGTGGAGAGGTGGTGGAGCTCCAGGAGAGTTGTGAGAGAGAATAAGAGAGTTGTGAGACAGAATGAGGAGAAGTAGAGTTTTATAGGAAATGGATAGCTTTTAGGTCAAGTCAGCTTTTTTTAGTTTTTAAGGTTTTTTTAGTTCTTTTAGGTTCACTATAAGTAGAACATTCTTCATTCTCTCTTTCATTCAAAGATCATTCGTTTACACTCCATGCTTCTCTCCTCTCATCAACCTGTTGCAGGATTCGCAAAAATTTTCAAAATGTTGCAAGAGGTGAGTTCATTTCTAACCTATTGCATACGCAAGAACTTCTAAGAATCAAGTTTTTATAAATTTGAATTTTTTTTCAAATCCGATCTTTTTCTCAAAAACTTGTATGTACGCAACAACTTAAAAAACCATTTTAGCATTAAATCTTTTTTTCCACAAATTTTCCTCTTTAACTCAAACTCTCACAACCCCTCCCTACCTATTGCGTACGCAACAACTTCAAAACAAAATTTAACACTCAAACCCTACCTATTGCGTATGCAACAACTTCAAAACAAAATTTAATCATAAATCTCTCAAAAAAACTCATCAACCAAAAAAAACAATCTATTATAAATTTCTCTCTCAACCTCAAAGCCACTCAAACCTCCCTACCTATTGCGTACGCAACAACTCCAAAACAAAATTCAATCATAAATCTCTCCAAAAAACTCCTTTTAAAAAAAAAACAATCTATAACACATTTCTCTCTCAACCTCAAAAGCACTCAAACCTTCCTACCTATTGCGTATGCAACAACTTCAAAACAAAATTTTATCACAAATCCTCCAAAAAACTCTTCTCACTACACTTTATTACAAATATCTCTATAACCCTCAAAACCACTCAAATGTCCTACCTATTGTGTACGCAACAACTTCAAAACAAAATTTAATCATAAATCTTTTCAAAAAACTCTTCTCACTACACTTTATTAATATAAGAAATCCATTTATAATATTTTTACCCCATAATATAATAAATTTTTATTAACTAATGTTAAAATATAATTTTGTTAAAAATATATATTATTAATCTATAAATTAATATAAATATTATATAATTATTATATAAATAAATATATAAATACATTAATTTAAGAAAAAAGTTGAAAGGAGATCTTCTAGCATATGTGCTTTATATAATACTTAGTCTTAAAACAATGAAGAATTAGTGAATATATTGCTCTTCTATACATTATTAACTTAAAAACTAATATAAATATAAATTAGTTATTATATAAATTTAAATAAATATATAAATAATTAATATTATACATTAATAACATTTAAAATTATGTAGATTATATACTAATAATCTTTCAATTTTAAAAAGTAGTCAATAAAAGAATTAAATTAATTTTAAAATTAAGAAAATATTAAAATTTACACACTTACTTTTAGCATGTATGCTTTTATTCCATGTGTATAATACTTGTTAGTTAGTTGAAAAATGAAAAATTAGATAATGTATTTGTAAGGTAGGTATTTAAAACCATAGAATCTAGAAGACTACACTATCATTGCATCCATATCATTTTTTTACTTTAGTAACCATCAGATATCCATGATTCCATGTGTATAATACTTGTTAGTTAGTCAAAAGAATGCAAAATTAGATAATGTATTTGCAAGGTAGGTATTTAAAACCATAGAATCTAGAAGACTACAGTATCATTGCATCCATATCATTTTTTTTACTTTAGCAAGCACCAGATATCCATGGTATCCATGATATGGAATACATATTTCTTAGAATGTCCATGATATGGAATATATATTTCTTCGAATATTTCTTATCAAATACTTTTTCATTTCTTCTCATACACCATGCACTTGTTCCTAATCAGTGTGCATACATCACTTCTTCGAATCGGTGTGCTTTTAGCCTATGTACTTGTTCCTAATCAGTAGGATACTTTGAGTAGGTAGGCTTGTAACTACTTAAAGTAAAGCCTTTGCAAAGGATCGTACCTTTTGATACACCATGCAGCATGAATGTAAAAAAATATGAATTGGTGTGCTTTCAGCCTATGTGCTTGTCCCTAATCAATAGGATACTTTGACTAGGTAGACTTATACTTACTTAAAGTAAAGCCTTTGCAATGTATCGTACCTATAAACAAAACACTTTGGAAAGCATATAACATATAGTCTATATATATCTAAACTAAATACTTTAGAATGCATATTTTATATAGTCTATATATCTTAAATCTTACACCCTAAATCTTCAATCCTAAAGTTTCCTAAATCTTAGGTTATATAATCTAAGCTCTTAAACTTATATAATAGTTATTATCCCTAAACCTTAAATCCTAATCCCTATAACTTAAATTCTAAAACTTAATTTTCAATTATAAACCCTAGATTCTACACTCTAAGCTCATGATCTTATATACTAAACCTTAAAACCTAAATCCTAAACCTTAAAACAATAATCATAAACCCTAAAAGCTAAACCCTAAACCCTATATTTTTAACCGTAAACCCTAAACCCTAAATCCTAAATCCTAAACCCTAAAAATATAATCATAAACACTAAACCCTAAACACTTAATCTTAAATCCTAAGCCCTAAATCCTTAACCCTAAATACTAAACCCTAAACCCTAACCCTAAAATACAATCAAAATTTTATGATTTTTCTCGATTTGTGCAACATGTTAGATATACCCCCAACCTGTTGCTTGAGCAACAGGTTGGGGGGTATATTCTACCTGTTGCACAAATCGAGAATTGAGCAACAGGTTGGGGGGTATATCCAACATGTTGCACAAATCAAGAAAATTCTAGATTTGTGCAACATGTTGGATATACTCCTCAACTTGTTGCTTGAACAGGTTGGGGGTATATCTCCCAACCTGTTGCTCAAGCAACAGGTTGAGGAGTATATTATACCCCCAACCTATTGCTCAAGCAATAGGTTGAGGAGTATATTAAACATGTTGCACAAATCGAGAATTTTCTTGATTTGTGCAATCAAGAACAGGTTGGGGGTATATCCAACATGTTGCACAAATCGAGAAAATTCTCGATTTGTGCAACATGTTGGATATCCCCCAAGCAATAGGTTGGAGGCCTGTTGTTAAATATATCTCCCAACCTGTTGCTTGAGCAACAGGTTGGGGGTATATCCAACCTGTTGCACAAATCTAGAATTTTCTAGATTTGTGCAATAGGTTGGAAATTCTAGATTTGTGCAACAGGTTGGATATACCCCCAACCTATTGCTCAAGCAACAGGTTGGGAGATATATCCAACAACAGGCCTCCAACCTATTTTCTAGATTTGTGCAACAGGTTGGATATACCCCCAACCTGTTGCTCAAGCAACAGGTTGGGAGATATATCCAACAACAGGCCTCCAACCTGTTGCTTGGGGGATATATCCAACAACAGGCCTCCAGGTTGGGGGGTATATGCAACCTATTGCCCAAATCGAGAATTTTCTTGATTTGTGTAACAAATTGGATATACCACCCAACCTGTTGCTTGATCAAGCAACAGGTTGGGGGATATATCCAACAACAGGCCTCCAACCTGTTGCTTGGGGGATATATCCAACTGTTGAACCTATTGCTTGGGGGATATATCCAACTACTGCTCAACCTTGCACAAATCAAGATTTTTCAGTTGTAGGTTGGATATATTCCCCAATTGTATATCAAATTGTTGCACAAACAAGAAAAATTCTTGATTTGTGCAATAAGTTTGATATATCCCCCAACCTCTTGCTTGATATATCCAACCGGTTGCTCAAGCAACAAGTTGGGGGATATATCCAACCTATTGCACAAATTTAAAAAATTCATTAAATTTTGGTTGTATTTTAGGGTTAAGATTTAGGGTTTAGGATTTAAGATTTAGGGTTTAGGATTTAGAGTTTAGGGTTTAAGGTTTAGGATTTATTGTTTAGGAGTTTAGGATATAGGGTTTAGGAATTAAATGTTTAAAGTTTAGGATTTACGATGGTTAAGATGTTTTGGTATTAATTATTTAAAGATTAAGATGTAGGGTTTAGGTTAATGCCTTCTCTGCTAGTTTTGATATAGAAGTTATTAAGTAATAATAAGCTCAATGATTATTTATTAAATGTTCATTTTGAGTTGCTAATTTACTTTTATACATAAAACAGGTATTCACCCTAACAGAGGGTATGGATGTGGTGTTATATAAGAAGAATGAAGTGGTGGCTTTTGGACGAATTCATAGTCTTGATCCTATGAATGTGTGTCATTTTCAACGTTGTGGTGAGAGAAGATGTGTAGTGATAATCACCAACGTTGTAAATCCTGAGGTACATTTAAAATATCCACATGGAGACTTTGAAACATTGGGAGATATCTTACAATGTGACATATTTGATATGCAAGCACACAGAACACTCTAGGACCAAGACGAAATTGTTCCAAAGACATACTTTCAAGATATCAAGAAAACTTATATCCAGGGGGAAAAAGTACAGATGTTATCTCACTCTGGAGAAGTTTTAGCAATTGGCAACTTTAAGGGCTATGCTCAGAGTTTACTCTGTATAGTGGAGATAATTAAGTTGACTAGTGCAGGTGTCATTCAAAATGCAATGGATAGTACTTCACAATTACATGTCCATAATACTACGTCTCAACTACAAGTTCATAGTACTTGTAAATGGGGGTTAGCTTTCTTGAAATCAAGTTTGCCCAAGACAGTTTCCTTCAATGTCATGGAAGACACAACAGAATATTATCAGAAGAAAAAGACTATAACACAAATGGGATCCAAATTGATAAGAAGCTATAGTAGTAATCAAGAGTATCATAGTGGCATGCTCACAGGTATCGAGGACATTATAGTAACAGATGTTGATGTAGAAAAGATTTCTTGTGTTGCAAGTGACTCAAATATACTCACTGGTATAGAAGACTTGTCTTGTGTTGCAAGTGACTCGAACAGGCTCACTGGTATAGAAGACTTGTCATGTGTTGCAAGTGACTCGAACAGGCTCACTGGTATAGAAGATTTATCCTGTGTTGCAAGTGACTCGAACAGGCTCACTGGTATAGAAGACTTGTCTTGTGCTGCAAGTGACTCAAACATGCTTGTTGATATAAAAGACAGAAGATGTGTTGAGAATAATAAGATGGGACCACAAAGAAAAATACATGCAAAGATCAATGGGATAAGTGATGCAATAACAGGAATTGATGATATTAGTGAAAATGATCATGATGTTACCACTCGAATACAAGGCAAAAGGAGCAGAGAATCTGAGAATATTGTTGCTAGCATGCCAAAGAATATAGATGGGAGAATCTTGAGTTACGAAGGAGAAACAGTTCAACCACAAAATTCAAGAGACATTGGCAACAAATTGACATCAATGAACATGTCAACCAGATTGCCATTTCCAAGATATTATAAGGTATCAAATAATTCTTAAGCCTGCACAGCATTTGATTATAAAGATGAAGATTCGAGGAAAATGGATTCGAGGTTTGATGGTCTTACAACTAGAAAACGCAAGACACTATTTACAAAAAGAAAGTATGTGAGTGTGAAGAGGCGAAGAATCATGGCATCAATTCCAGAACCAAAGAGACATGTGATGCTATCCGAGGAGAATATGGAAAGGATGCTTATGCGAGTTTGTTGCAAGAGACTTTGCATTAGAAAAGTTGGGAAAGATGATTGTGCAGCCATACGCCTTGGTATTTGGAGTCTTGATGAAGAAAGCATAAAGATTTGAGCACAGGACACTGTAAACCTAGATTGAAACCCATGGTTAATGGGATACCCATTTGCAATCGAGGATATCAATGGTTAACTGGACTATCACATGGCACATATTGGACCATCTGGGCAGAGGTGAAAGAAAAAGTTATTCATACAATTCATGGAAATACCTACAAGCTTAAATGCCATGGAAGCACTATAAATGCAACCGTAACATTAAAGCAAGTTCTCGAAGACCATGCATTACCGCAGCCTCATCTTCAACAAACAATGCTAGATGGATGTGTCAAAATGCCAACAACATCTTCCTTTGGGAATGACAAAGAAGGTCATCCTAGAGACTGTCAATAAAACTTTACAAGACAGAGACGAGAGCATGATTTCACGATCAACCTTGTACAAAATTTGGCGTAGAGATTTTTGCCATGTCAAGACACCATCAAAGCAAAGGATGTCAAAATGTAAGACATGTGATGAATTAAAAAATGCCATTGAACATAGTAAATGTGAGCAGCAGTGAGGAAGATATATTAAATGGCGATCAATCCATTTACGTCATGTGCAGGATGCTCGAAAGTTGTATGCTTCTTGGAGAGAGGAAGCTATTTCACATGTCGATAAGTCCATGTGCATCACCATTGATGGCATGGACCAGAATACAACCACTTTGCCACGATATAGACGTATCCCACCGGCA
The DNA here is from genome assembly GCF_047967505.1 of Dipteris shenzhenensis. NCBI lineage: Eukaryota > Viridiplantae > Streptophyta > Polypodiopsida > Gleicheniales > Dipteridaceae > Dipteris > Dipteris shenzhenensis. Next base: position 24,501,625 of record NC_141625.1, on the reverse strand, counting down.
TTGGAGGGCAAATGTGGACTAAAAACACACTTGTGTGGAGTATTAGTACATGGATACCGAATCTTTTGTGATGTATGGATTGATAGTTTGCATGACCATGATAGTAACCAGGTTGTTACATCAATCATGAAAGCAATAAGAAAAGTCAGAGATGCTCGCGGATGTTTGCCTAACACATTGCGAATACAAGCTGATAATTGTTGGAGTGAGAACAAGAATAAATATATATTTGATTTATGCTCTATGTTGGTTGGTTTGAAAATATTTGAAGAAGTGGAAGTTGGCTTTCTTCTTGTCGGCCATACACATGAAGACATAGATCAAATCTTCAGTGTTATCTCTGGTGAGTTGAAGGCAATGGATGTTTTGACAATGGAGGATATGCTATTTTGAATTGGGAAAAAAATTGGAGGTTCTCGCAAGGAAGAATCAAAAGTGGCTATCTTAGAGAGGATGGTAGATTGGAGAGCATTTATAGAGCCACATTTACAAACAGGAGATGATGCCCTAATAGGACACACAAATCCACACATACTACTTTCGGTTTCACATGCATAACAATATTCCAGTGATGCAATGGAAGCACTACTCAGTAGATGGAGATCATTTATGGAGTGAGTCATATGCTTTATTACAACGAATAATTCCATTGGAGGAAACTAGATTTGTTCTTGCAAAAAACAAATCACTCGACATAGATGAAATGAAAGGCTTGAAAGCCTTCATTAAACATCTTCAAAGTATGATGCAGAAATATCCTGAGCAATCAACTAAGAATTTGGAGACAATTAAATCAACTAAAGCACTTATCCAATCTTTAGAAAGACAAGAAAACTTAATGAGCATTGAATACTCTGAATCCTTTTGGCCAGAACAAGCTAGGTCACCAAGTTTTCCTTTGGATATAAATATGTTAGTAGATATGGAGGAAGCAGAGGAATGCCTTTTACCTCGAAAATATTGTGGCAGGAAGGGAGACAAACCCTTACCAGAGTTTATACCATGTAATGAGATTGAAGAGGGTCTATTTGTTGCAGTTTGGGCATCTGGGTTCAGAGTTGGATGACCAAGGTGGCCCAATTTGGGTTGCAAAGGTTAGTAAGATAGAAAGGGATGACAAGGGAACTCCTATAACATTTACAGCTTTATGGTATGAACCAAAGCCATTAAAAAATCTCCTGAGAAGATATACAATAAAACAACTCTATGAGGGATGCTTGCAAAAGAAACGTGAATGGGTTCCAAATAATGAGGGATTAACAGAGGTGGAAGTCAGTAGCATTATTCATTGCTGGAAATCGAGGACACGAAGTTTTAAAAAGAAGCATGGATACAATGTTGAAAAATGTATCACAATCCCTGATCCAAGTCGTGTCCATATTAAACATCATTTGGCAAGACTTGTTGACCCATCAAGCTCAAATACATTACATGAATCTGATGACTCTGAACGAGATTCAAATGCATAAGATAATGTTTTGTATGCTTTTTTCCATACAAATGGTGTATCTATACACCACCAATAAGATAATTTATTGTATGGTTTGTTTTTTAAAAAAGGGTGTATCTATACACCACTTATGTATTGAATTCAACAAACTCTTTTTTTCCAAAAAAATGGTGTATCTATACACCACTTATATGTTGAATTCAACAAACTCTTTTCATATGGTGTCATATTTTCACTTCATAGTGTTAAAATTGAACTTGAGTTAGGAGACTACTATTATTATTATTATAGTTATTGGATGGGGGCACCATGCATGAGTTTGGGAATTATAGCTTCAGCGAGCCACTTTTTTTAAAATTAGAGGTTACCACTTGACTTTTTACTAGCTTAATAAGGCCATATTTGTATATAAGTGACCCATTAAGTGCTCAAAAAACCCAATTTTTTAGCTCACTAAGTGAAGTTGAGTGGAGAGTATATGCTCCAAAAAAAAGTCAAACCAAGAGAGAAAGTCCAAAAATTTTGAATAAGTATGTTTCTACATGCAAATCAGAAGACGTTCCATCTCATTTCATAGCTCTATCGTGTAGAGGATAGAGTCCAACAATTAGAGGATTGTATTACATGAGTCATGCCCGAGGATGTTCTTCCACCACCATGCTCATACCCTTGGCACACTGCTCCACATTCTCACATCCCTTGACCTCCATCTCTCTCTCCGTCACTTTCATCACATGACCAGCATGACCCCGATTATGAGGACGAGGGTGAGGATGAGAGCACATATGACTCCCACTCTAAGGATAGTGATGATGACATCTCTCATGGGTGATGAGGATGATACATAGACTCCTCATACTTTAGGGGCATCAGATGGATCTGAGGAGGTCCCATGATGGATCTAAGGCATTGTACAGATTAGCATCATGTGATTTCCATTATATGGCACTCTAGACATTTCATTGTATGCATTTCATTGTCTCTAAATGATGCGACATATTGTCTCTCTTTAATTTTAGTCATATTTTTGTAGAATGGGCATACCCCATGCTTGATTCACCCCCAGGGTGTCCACTAGGGTTTATCGTATGGTACCACATGAGTGTAAGGGAGGGGGGTTATATAAGGGAAGGAAGGTACATTTTATAAGGTAAGGTCCCATAAATAGGGGGTAGAAAAGGGGAATTTTCATATATTTATTGCACGCAGGTGACGTCTCCTTGTTACTATTAGTGAATCCCCCGTAAATTCACCAAGGATGGCAAATGGTTTTGTGGTGGGGCAACTATACGTGGGTTTGGAGACCTTATCTTTAGTTGATTTCATCTTGTACATGGTTGAGGAAATGGTTGAGGCCTAGATGTGCACACCTTGGTTGAGGACCATGTGCCCACATCCAGGGTTGTTTAGGTATCTCATCCACTCACCAAGTGCAAGACCAAGATTGCAATGGTGAGGCAATGGTCAAGAAGAGTGGGGGGGCAAGCTTGATATGGAGGTGGAGGGTTCCATTGAGATGAGTGTGTCTGAGTGTGAGAGCAAGCGAGAGAAGCTCTCTTCTTGGAGCTCAAGTCTAGAGTTGTGATGGAGATTCAAGAGACTCAAAGACTCAAGGATCTTAGTTCCTGATAGTGAGGGAGTGTAGCTATGTGCTTTGGCTCCTCTGTGCATTTAACAAGTCTAAGTGTCTCAGTTCTTGGTGTAAGTCTAATTGAGTCTAAGTGTCTCAGTTCTTGGTGTATTCTTATTGGCAACCATGGAGCTTGACTCTGTTCTTGTTGGGATTCTTCTCATTGTCTCACACAGTGATGGGTGTTCCCGTGTATGTTGTGTGGTGTTACATTGATATCATTCTTGTGTGTGGTGATGTTGTTCATTGATGTGTGTTCCATCGGATGACATTGGTTGTGTGTTCACTTGCCATTGATTATTTGCTCACTCTTGGCATATTGTCACTAAGGGAATTTCTCTCCCCTTTGTGTCTTCCGACACTAGTCAATACCAAGAGACTAACAAAGTGGACTACATCCTTCTTATATGAATCAAATATTCAAATGTGCTTTCTTGAGTCTAGGATTGGGCATGTTTTTCCCTCTAGTTCTGCTGCTCGCACTTTCCATCCATGGCAATAGGCACACCAAGGTCTCTTTCTTGCCTAAATAGGATTTGTTGCTTGGATTCCTACTTCTCCTCTTGGTTATCTTGCTTGCACTTCACCCATTTGCAAGACCCGTTCTCTTTCACAAATCATCCATGGATCTTTACATCTAGGAATTGCTACAAGAATTGTAAAAGTCAATGTATGCATGCCAATCACTATTTTTGTTGACCTATTTAACAAGTATCCATTCAAGGTGTGCAAAACAATGCTCATCTACAGAGCAACTCAAAATCAAGAGAACCTTTACTTCTTGGATGATGATTGGGATAAATCAATATTGAACAAGGTCTATTGTGAGGTGGTGCCAAGTATGGTTACCATTAAGTATATGATTGCAAGCCATAATTTTATATTTTCTTTTTACTACAAATGCAGTAGGTTCATTGCAGATAAATTAGTTCCAATGGACCAAGACCTTAACTTGTTTGGCCTTGAAAACAAAGTATTGGAGATCAAGGTCTATGAAGATGGAATATTGGACAGTATTGCAGGCTAGCCCAATTGCATCATGACATTCATGTGGAGATAGAAAACAGTATTTCAAAAGAATTCTCATTCATTATCACAACAAAAAGGTGCATAGAGTGTTTACAAATTGGTTCTTTATTATCTTCATTTGTTATATTTACATGATTCATTCATTGTCTTCATTTGTTACTAACAAAACATTACAACAACTATTGCATGGGGAAAGCACAAATCAATGCAAAAGCATCCCTGGAGAAACTATTTATATTACTTCTTAATAACAATGTATAGGATTTTGCATAATTTTTGTACATGTATAGTACTTCTCAATGACTTAGTGACAACCACATTGATCTTAGTGATTGTGTACATGTGTACTCATAGAGAAGGTTGATCCTCGTTTTTAGGCTTTTGCTTTTCTGGATCTTGTTCTAAATGCAATTTCTATTGCCAGCGGTGGTGGAGACTTTCAGCTTCCACTGTACCTGGACGCTCCTCAAGAGGACTCTAATGTAGCTGGAGCATGTCATGTTAGTTTAGTTTGAATTTATTTCCTCTAGAAATAGTATTTGATTTGTTTTTCATGGCCTTGTTTATTGTATCTCAAAATTTCTATGTGGACATTGAAAGATCCTCTATCTTCTCCTCATGCACCAATTCCTCCTATACCACTTTCTCCTCTAACATTTGCTCCAACATCTTGTTGTCATCTCTTCTTGAGCTATTCAAAGAAGCAAGTAGAGAACCTCTGCTGCTACTACTATAGCTTTGTATTCTCAATTATTAGGGAAACATACTAGAAAAGCTATGCTACTAGTCTAGCTATTAAGCTATATACATACTTTGAGTTGTAACATTCCTCCTTCAATTGTAAAAAACAATAACGCAAACTTAATTTTTTCATCCTATATGAAACTTTTGTACGTGAATAATTCATAATGGAAATATTATGGTTTTACAAGTGATAAGGTCTCAATCTTTGTTAATTTTACTGATTTTCCATATGCTATCTTTAAAGCCTTGTAAGAAGGTACCCTTCATTCTTGATTTCTACCATAGACCAATGCTACATGTTATATGTTCAGTAATAAGCTAGATTCAATGAAAAATCTTGGTTGGGAGGTGCAACTTGGAAGCACATTGAGCGATTGTGGAATCAATTGCATGGTAGATATAATAACAGGGTTCAAGACTATGGAAGAAAACATGATGAAAAAAAAGGAATCAAAAGATCAAAAATAGAAAAAGATGCTCAAAGGCAAAAGAAGAGAAAAATAGATAAAGAAGACTTGCCTCTTGGTCCACCATTGATAGAGCCTCTTGACACGATGCTACCTACTAATACCAAGAGATTAAAAAAAGATATGGAATTTGTGGCAAGTGTAGAGTCCTTAATGCATTGGAATGCTTACTATCCATTTGGAAATGGGAAAACTTTTGAAATTGATGTCAAAAGGTGTTATGAGGCATGAGTTAATTATGTGTATAGGCCAGGGAATGAAAACATGGTGTTACGATTGGTTATGGAGTTTTATAAAGCACCGCACCCAATGGACACAACTACAAACTTAGTATCCTTTGATAGAAAGAATAAATGCCCATTCAAGACTTTGAAAAAAGATGACATTCATCGTGTGGACTACATTATTTTTGGGCAAGACATAGAGACATCAAGGAAGGACTTAGGAGGGGCATAGATTATTGGATGAGAGAATCGAAAATCAAAATGGTAGAGCAGTGTGTAGACAAGACTGAGTGTGTCGCATCAAGCAATAGCCCTTTTGTTTATAACCAAAGAAAGGGGGCTCTCCCCATAAATGCATCCTCTCACAGGCATGGTGTGGGTGGAGGCCTCTGCCATGTGGGCTTGGCGGTCCACATCCACATGTGACAATTTCATCCCATCAAAAATCAAACCTTCTTATCCTAAGTCTAAGAGGCCCCATGGATCCATCTCAATATTATAATGCTTAGGATGACAAGTGTAGGGTTGGCACAAAGATGCTTGGCACCTCATCCTACTTTTTTCCCTTATAGAAATATTACTCTTTTGACTATACCTCACCACCCCACATGAGACTAGCCCACATGGATGAGAAAGTCCAAGAAAGACCCTATTAGGAAAAGTGGGAAAATACAATGAAATTGGAACTCTCCAAATTGGTTTTGAAGGAAGAAAATGAGCTCTTTTTTGTTTAATGGAGCTTCATTAAAACTCTCAAGTTTTGTTTCTTTTATGTTAGTGGCATGATTTGTGGAATATTTATAATTGAATTGGACTAAAGGCTTTCGTGTCCAACATATGAGCTAAGGTCGATTTGGTTTGCATGCCACTCACTGTTCTATATCCTTTTGTGATTAGTTTCCATGTTTATGATGTGATGTATGTTCAACATATATATATAGGTACTTCCATTACAAAACATTGCACATGCATGTAATTATTGCCATGTGATGATAACAATGAGTCCTAGCTTTTTAAAGCTGTAAGCAACTTTGTTAACATAGTTGACTACAAAGTTGCTATATATTGAATTTGCTAATTCTTTGACTCTAAAATTAGCTTTGAAAAATATTTTAAATCACATTGTTCTCTTTTTTTATACATAGGTACAAATTTTACCCCTTAGTTTTCTAGTTTAGGTAAGATCTACCACTATTTTGAGGGAATCTCAAGGTGGGTAACATGCAATAGTTTTCACTTAATCTTGAATAGTCCTTATTATATTACTTAAATTTTCTTTGATTGTTTATTTTCTTAATAAGGAATGCATTGTTCAAAGTTCTCTCCCTTTGCTTGAGACGGTGGTCATGTTTTGTCAATAACAGATATGTTTCAACTCCATCATTTGCCAAAAATAGGTTCTAATTTATGGGGCGTTCCACTTGTTCTTACATAATTACTTTGAAAATAATAGTGTTTCAACTCACCCTTTGATTCATTGCACATGTCTTAGTCCCCTCTCTTTATTATGATGCCATGTGAATACTAACCCTCAAATCTCTAAATCATGAATGTCTCCCTTTGGTGGAAGGTGACAAGTGCATGATCCAGGATATGAACTCACCACACAAAAGGATTTTGAAGACATAATGTTACCAAGCCATGAAAACACAAAATACTAATTGGCAACAAATAATTTTTGAGAACGACCAATGCATCATAATATCGGGGAACGGGGTCACTATGTATAAACCCTTCTATATCACGTGCATTTAAGGCCTATTTGTAAAATCTCTTATCTATAAAAAATTTCTTAATAAAATAAACCCTTTTTCTATACAAATCTATAAACAAAAATTTAATTACTTTAAATATTCTCTTACGTAAATTATTTTTTATAAAACTTAGGAATTAAAAACAACCTTCTGTTGAGCTCACGTGATAGGGTTACATATGATGATTGACCCCTCCGAGGGGAGGGGATCATAATTTACCTATTAATAGACATATGTATCCCAATCGTATAAACAAGCCAATGATAGATAAGACTATTGCTCGATAAGTAGGCCCAGTATGATTTTTCTCAATCTATATGCACTATACTATTGAGATTTAGCCCCATTAGTGCTTCAAAAAATGCAATGGGTGGTGCAAATTGCTGCTTGTATATGATATTTGTTGTATCAACAAGATGTTTATTTTTGAGGTAGTTTGTAGCAATGAGGACTTACATTGAGGACTTACATTTTGAAGATTTATGTGATGCTTGCTATATTTCTTTTAGAATATTGTGAAAATAGTTTTATCGTAAAGGATGCATATTGAGATTTGACTCACTTAAAAGCGTGAGGAATTCCATGCCACCCCTGATTGTTAAGATACATTGTTGTCGCCCGTAGCCTAAATTAAATACTATAATTGTAGTCATTAAAAGGAGAAAAAAACATGAATGATTTAAAAAAATGGTAGAATGAATATGAACTTTGAAAATGGAAGTTGCTAGCTTCCCTTAGACATCGAGGCTAAAGGTGGGCATGATGGTGACTTACACACCATTTTGCAAACTTTAGAGGTCATGATGATGAGAGAAGGTTCTCGCTTGCTATCAAGTTGGGATATATGCCTACACGTCAAGAATTTGCATCCTCTCAAGATTCTTATACAAAGCCCTTGCTATCAAGGGGCTAGAATTCGACATTAGACAAAAAACAAGGCTAGCCACCTAGTCATTTGGGGCTGCCCTATAGTTTGACCTACTAGTGCCCTTCACAGCCCTACAACTGGTTGGCTATGGGGACCCATTCCCAAAGGGATAGGAATTCGAGACTGTTCAAGCAGTGCCAGTGAAAAAATGTTTTCCAAACAATCAAAATAAAGACACTAGATGAGACTAAGTCAACTAGTTTTTGCATCTCAAAACCGACACATTTGTTGGTTTTTATACTGAATTACTCAAAATCGTAAATGGTATTCTAAACATGGGGACAAACTTGAGCGATTTTGGTCGATGTAAGATACTCCAAAGGGCATCTTTTTCTAGCACTCGATTATTGTAGGAGAGCATACGCTCGGCATGAGTGGGATCCTCCTATACACAGAAGCCTCAAAAGGCTCCTTGGGCAGCAAGTGAGAACGTCCTCTACGATTCAGCGAGATGCAACCGATTAGGCTAGCATATGTCTTCAGGTAGATGAGGAAAGAGAAATAGAGAGCGGTTTGTGAGTCATGACCTTCAAGAATCACATGCAAACAATGTAATAATAAAGGACAGGAGGGCGATGTATGTTGAAAGAAACGAGGAATTTGTGAGTTAAATGGTTGCATTATACTTCCACACGATATCTCCGCCAAATGCCGAAATTAAAACACCAAATCCCCTTCTTGCAGTTGTGTCTAATCTTTTTAATAGTTCCGTCTTGCAGTTGTGTCTAATCTTCTTGCAGTTGTGTCTCTGCTCTAATCTTTTTAATAGTTCCGTCTCTCCCTTAGGAATTCCATTCTGTCCTCTACATTTTGTTGCACGCTAGACAATAGAATCCTTTAAGTGCGTTAAATGTTTGTCTCTCCTTAGGAATTCCATTCTTTCCTCTACATTTTGTTGCACGTAGAATCCGAGATTGCCTTGGACCCATGGCTGCCTACTCCATTGTACTCATCTGCATTTATCTTGGCTTTCCCGCTCGCTCACTTTGGCATCTTCCCATTCGGCGTCCGTCTGTCAAGTACTTGATCCCAGCCCTACCCTCGTTTAGTTCTTGGACCCGCTGCCCTTCTCCCCCGTTTTGGATGTATCCGACGGTCAGCAACTGACACTGGGATCTTATAAAATCCGCCAGGTCCCATGACGGCGCTCTCTCTGATTTTCGTGGGTTCTGAGCGGGCCGCATGCAATATAGTGCACAACTTCCATCCTATGAAAGAGATTAACAGTGCGAACAGGAAGGAACCTGGGGAGAAAACAATCTTGACGTATTATAATGAACGTCGAGAAACGCATACGTCTTTAAAAAACAGAGAGAGAGAGAGAGAGATCGCCCTCGATTGCACGAAAGCAAACTTGCGCAATTGTGGACATCTGCTAAACTGTTGCACTGTCGTTGCAGAAACTGCATCGTGATCTTCCTGAAACACTACTGTATGCGTTCGGCATGAGCCCAAGCACTGCAACTTATCCCGGTCCAACACTGCTGGTATGCACGTTATGTCTCACACTCCCAGCTAGATAAAGGACATTTTGTGCTTCGCTCGCAGCTTTGCGTCCATTTCGTGCTGTCAAGATCTCAGTGAATAACAACCAGCGGAATGATTTGTTGTTGCAGGCGAAGCAAAATGTTCCAAGCTACGTTCGATGGGAGAATAATATCGAAGACCCATCCCATATGTTCACAGTCGATAGGTCGCTGAACTGGGCCAATCCTTCACTAGGAGGGGTGCCGATAGTCCCACATTTGCACGGAGGAGAAGTCCAGAGTGAATCCGTGGCCATCCCGATTCATGGTTTACAGCTTTGGGTGACACGGAAATTTCCTTCTCCACGCAAAACTACGCATACATCAACGAGCAACCGGCCACGACGCTCTGGTATCACGATCATACCATTGGCATCACGCGGCTAAATGTTCTGGCAGGTTTATCTGGCCTCTATATTATCACATCCGAGGCAGAACGCTCGAATCTTCCGCTTGGGCTACCCCTTGTCATCCAAGACAGGCAATTCTATGAGGATGGTTCTATCAATTTTCCTCCAATTTTCCCGTCGTTGGCATCCTCCCAGACAATCATGAAAATTGGTGTCCGGAATACAACGGGGATACGATGCTAGTTAACGGAAAAGTTTGGCCTTTTCTAAAAGTTTTACCCCGTCCCTACCGGTTTCGCATTTTAAATGCCTGTAATGCTCGGTTTCTAATTCTCTCGCTCCTGACGTTGTACCAAATTGGCACGGATGGTGGATTTTTGGCTGAGGCATGGAACCTCTCGTCGATTACCATGGCCCCAGCAGAGAGGGTAGATGTATTGATAGATTTCTCAGGGCTTCCCAGTGGCACAACCGTCGTTCTCAACAACTCCGGCCAAACCCCATTTCCAATTGGTGACGTCTCCACGAGCCCTCCTGGAATTTATGCAGTGCTTCAATTCATAGTCGATGGCAGGAGCCTCTTGAGTATCCACACAAAGTACGAGAACTCATGAGTCCCCCCACAAAGTGGGGGAACCTCATGAATCCCTCCACAAAGTGGGGCAGCCTTTTGAGTATTTCCACAACGTGAGGGGACCTCAAAAAGTGTAGTGTTTCAGTCTTTCTCTCTCTAGTTTTAGTCTTCAGTCTTTAGATCCTAATTTTGCTAGTATGATTGGATATTTTCTAGAGAGGATTTTGGCTATCCTCATTCTTTAAGATTCATCATACCATCTTTCAAGCTCAAGATATTACAAGTAGAGCTTTTTTGATACTCTACACGCACAATGATCTCATTGTCATTGCTCTAAACTGCCTTCTGGTCCCTTGTTGCCACAAGGTTAACAAAACTTCATCATACTTTGATGAACCTACAATAGTCTTTATGCCTACTTGGTCATCATCAATTCTAGTGATTCTAATAATTAGGCTTAAAATTAACATCAGATTGTGCTCATACAATAGTGAGCCAATGCCAAGGCAAGCAAAAATTAGATACAACTACTATATAATCATCAATGATTTACTAGAGAGTTTCACTATTAATGTAAGTAATAGTTCTCATGATAAGGAAAAATCTAATAGGACTTTCAAAACTTGTTTTTCCTTCAAGGGAGAAGCTATCTGAAGTTATGGAAATCGTCGATCGATGAACAGAAACATGGCACAAACAAAGAGTACAATGCTCTCATAAAAGTTGGATGTTCTCTAATCTTTTAGTAGAGAAAAATCCCATTGGACGCAATTGGGTTTATAGAGTCAAATTGAATCAAGATGGTATAATTAATAAATACAATGCTAGACTTGTTGTTAAAGATTATGCACAAGGATATGGTATAGAATATGAAGAAGCTGTTGCACTAGTTGAAAAAATAATGATTCTCAAAATACTCATGAATTACACTAGAATCACACTTTGCTTGTCCTATACAACAAATGGATGTGAAAAATGCCTTTTTGAATGGATTTTTTAATGAAGAAATAGAAATCTAGCAACGAGAAGGGTATGTTGTCCAAGATCAAGATTAGGAAGCTTTGCTCAAATCAATGCAAGGATTTAAGCAAGCACTCACAAAAGGCATGGAATACAAGGATTGATCATCACTTTATCGGTATGGTTTTTCATCCATCAAACTCAAATCCTTCCTTGTATATCAAGAAGACATCACATGATCCCAATGGAAAACTTTTTTTTACGTGAATTAAAGACTGTATTAGATAATTTTGAAAAATCCCACTTCCCAACTTGGAAGTATTTGAAGAAATTATAGCTTCTTTCCATGAAAAAACAAGAGAAATAAGAACAAAATTTGCATTATCATTCACAAATTAAGAACTATCAAATGTGTTCACTTGATAAAAAGAACCAAGAATTTATAAAAGAAAATCTCATTCACATAAGTATCAACTTCCAAACTCAATTGAGTGAGAATCATATTAGAACCTTACTAGAGTAAGTGGTGTTCATAATCACCTTAATTATAAATTTTAAATATTTACATTATCATCATAATTTTCTTTCTTTTGAATCTCCAAATCATCATGACCCTTAGACTAGGTGGTGTTCATATGGCTTTTATAAGGAACATAAATTCTCCATCACAGGGTCTTGAATCCTAAAATTCATTTCAAGTGAGGACAAACGTGAGAAGTCTATAGAAGGAGGAATGCAAGATTTGTTTTTAATGTAAAGTCGTCTAGTAACAATAAGCATGTATTATGCACTTCTAAATCGTAATAAGACTAACTATAGATTTCATTATAAAATAGCAGTGTCACATGTTACGTGGAGTGTTAATTGCAAATAAATTCTTTGTTGAAAAACTAATAGTTCATTGATGCATAATTGGAAGATCTCAATCAAACATCATTCTTGTTAAATTATCACTTGATGGTCCCCTTGGGGAGAATGGAACCAGTGCCATTTCTCTTCATCCCCAAGTCTACCTGCCCCATTCTCTCCTCACATGGGAGCTTACAAATGCAGAGGCGACCCTTCCACCAACCATAATAATTCTATGGAAAGATACATTGAATCAATATTAGTAGCCATTCTTCCCAAAGGGTTAATATGGAAAATGTAGTGTTGCCTTGACAATGTTCATAGATTACTCAATAAAACATTATACATAATAATTAGAAACCAAAATACACAATTGGAAAGAAATTAACGAGTTAAATTAGCAATGAATGTGAAGAAGTTCAATGTATTTAATGAAATTCCATTATTTGCAAACAGTTGCTCTCATGCACATATATTATCTATGTCTTCAACACATATATACAACAATCCATGTACTCTAATGTCTATTTTTTCCATGGATGCAAACCAAGTTGCTGAATCACGAAAAATTACACAGCAATCACTTGTCTCTGATGGGGTGAGAATCATCTCACAAGAACCTTGGTGATGTTCATAATAAACACCTTAATACCTCTTACATTACCGATACTTGTGATAATGTGGGCATATTTATTTCAAAATATAAAAAGCTAAAGTGAATCTCCCATACTTATTTATGTGACCTTTCATCACATTGTCACCCTTAGTGGTGTTCATGTCGTGTTCATAAACACTATTTTAAAACCTCAAAAGTACAACTAGAACCGTTACGTTTGCAATCACATTGTACACTTGACACACTGAGGACAAACATGAGAAGTCTATAGAAGGAGGTATTCAAGAGTGTAGCTGATGTAAAGTCATGAGGCAATGACAAACATTTCTTATATAGTTCTAAATAATGAGGTATTTAAGATTGTAGAACTGATGTAAAGTCATGCAGCCATACACATTGTCATCTTTCGATCGACTAGTCTTTGATCCAAGTGGACTTTACTTTCTAGATATTTCCTCCCTCTTCCCTTCGGCCTATTTTCTAGGTTTTCTTCCCAAAGGCAAAGGGTGAACCGTAACTTAAGAGGGGGAAATGCACATCTTGTACAGGACCACATAGGTTGTTCTCATTGTACATGCTTTCGCTTTGTAGTCACTGTGCTCACACATGCACAATAAATGACTCCAATTTCTTTTATGTTTTCTTTTCAGTTTTGGATACTATCACATGCACCAAACGAAATCCACAAACAATTCTTGTACATGCACCCTCTACTTACCGAGTGCAATTTAAGAGGGGGTGTTAAAGATAGTGTAAATTGCACTATCCACATAGGGCATAGGGGCAAACTCTAACCCTAACCCTAAGGGGTTCACGTGTATATCTCCATGTTCATTGTCAATACACTTAGTGTGCAGGTAGCTATATCGTGTGCACTCCTCTCTTTCTCCCTCTCTCACTTTTGCTATCATGGGTCTCCTGAAACTCTCAGCATGTCGTGTTGATGGCATGAGGCTAACGTTTCACTTTGCACTTTCTAATCATTGCTTACTTGGTAGCAAATGAGCTGAGAATCCCCCTGCACTTCGATCTAGGTGACTTGATGATATTTTGCCTTCTGCAAGCCAAATATTAGAGCTGAATATTCTACTTGATTGTGAGTGTTAGCTACTACCACAAGGCTATGGTATTGGAATTTCACCCCTTTAGGTGAGACTAAGGTCATGCCAGCTCCTACTACTTATATTGAGGACTTGAAAGAACCACCATCAAAATGCATTACCCATGCTGACATTATATGAGAACCAAAATGCATACATCCCAAGTCTCTTGATAATCCAAGATTGGAAGAATGAGAGGGTGGGGGGAAGCCAAGACTTAGGTCAAGCGCTGAGGACCAAACAACCCTACTATTCTTTACTAAAATTTTATCTTGTGACCAAAAAATATTACAATGTGCAATTCATGATGTGGAACAAAAGGTTGGTTTCGTACAAAAGGATTTTGTGGCCAGAACATGTTAACCATACAAATGCACATTGTTATAGAGGAATTCAGAGAAACCTAGCTTCTTAGCATGATCATAATAGTAGCTCTTGGTTTGTCCTGGTACCTTGCCCTTCTTCTTGAAGACTTTCTTCTTAACCTTAAGCTGTACTAAGTTAGACAAGAATAAAGAATCAAGCATCTTTAACAGCTAAGCTAGCATATACAACTATATCTTCTAGGAAAGTCTTACACTCCACTGATCTTCATCCCCCAAGAGAAACCTTTCCAAATGGACTTTATAGTAAACACACTATAATCTTTTATTGATTGGGACTAGGCAGTATATCCTTAGGATGAACCCCCAATCTTTCGGTAGCTCCCACCCATCAACAAACCTTACTTCCTATACTTCCTCAGATGAGGCTAAGATCTTGATGGCCATGCAGCTTGGGGATCTAAAATCAAATCTGTTCCAATGGATATACAATACCTCTATCTCCCTTATGTCCCATGATAGCATACCCTGTCCATAGTTGGACTCAGCCAGTTGGCAGACTATGTGGTGCTGTAGGTTGCCTAGTACTCTAGGAGCACACCCCACCAATTGTCCATAGTTGCTAACCTTAGGCTTTAGAGGAAGTCCTAAGAATTGTCAATCTCAATCACGTGAGCTGAACTAGCACCATGATCTATCTTTTGGTTGAATCTTCGTTGCTGGTGCCATCGGCTCCAGAGAATTTAAGACTTCTTATTTTTGCAACACCTCAAACGAAGGCCTAGAACAAAAGCTATGATTAATCGTTGTTAGGGTGCAAAATGAAGTTGAACTATATCACCTTTGTGGATCCAGTTCTCCATGATTTCAATAGTGAGATGGTGAACAGCATAGAAAACTGAACATCTTTCCTTTTTATAGCATACTCAAATTCTACTCCAATCAAAAGATGCAGCCTCCAAAACTTTAGGCCAAACATTAGAATATAGCCAACTTATCCCTTATATTTACATGGAATTTTAGTTAGACCAATTGTAGAATAAACCTTTTTCTAAAACTTAGGTCTTGGGTTACAATCCCACTATGCCTTGACAATGCCACATAGGCATCCACGTGGCAACAAAGAATGATGTGGTTGTGGGGAGGAGTGATAATGATGGGGCAGTACCGTCGGGTGACATGTGGTGATCTAGCAGCGCTAGTGATGTGGCAGGGGCAAAGAAGTGATGATGTGGTAGAGATGTTGATGTGGTGATATGTGCAGAGGCAGTACATGGCGATGGCGACCAGATGATGTGGTCCTGTGCGGAGGCAATGCACGTGGCAATATGGTAACGTGGCGGCATGCATAGGCACAGTGACATGGTGGCTTGCAAAGTGTGGGGGTTAAAGGTCACTGTGCCTTTACCCCGGTTATGTACAATACTCAAACACATATATAAATGAATGAAAAAGAAGATTAGGGTGGTTCTGCACCCACCAAAACATGTGTGGATCTCTGTTTCTCTCGCTCCCTCTTCCGTTCTTGCTTCCGTTGAGAGCACTCTCAACTGGCAGAGCCCGGGTGATCTACCTGAGCGTGCATGAATGCTTGGAAGCTCAGCAGCTTTGTGGAAGGAAGGAGAAGCTCTGTGGGAAGCTTTGTGGGGGACGTGTGCAGAGACCTTGGAGGAACCTTTGGAAAAGTCACTTTGGCTTTGCGAAGTGGTTTTGGGAGCCTGTTAAGTATTTTCAAAGAAAAAGTCGTTTTTTGAGCTTTTTCCTGTTCCGTTCGATGACAGAGACTCAGTATTGACTTGTAGAGGCAACTATTGCTTGCTTTTGGTGTCCACTTCACTTCAGGAGCTTGGAAACACCTTCATTCTTGAATCTGGGATCATTTCATTGGAGTTCTGACTCACTGTGTCAGTTTCTGCGTTTTTTGCTCGGGTGTTAGAACTCAAGTTTGGAGCAACCATTTGCAGATCTGTCAGTTCCGGTGGACTCAGGAGGTCCTAAAACTTCTATATTGCTCATCATTCACACTCCGATGGAGTTTACAAACAGCTCTGTTTCCAAAAACGTTTTTCAGTCCTTGTGTTGGACCCAGTGATTGAGACCATGGTTTCCAAAACCATCTATCCCATTGCGTTTCGAACGCCCAAAAACCCCTACCTGTCAGTTCTTGCACAATTCGGTGGAGGATTTTCAGAGTTATAGATCTCTGTGTATTCGATTTCATCTCTTTGTTATGCATTTTTTTTTCATTCTAAGGTTTTGAAACCTTAGATTTATGCCACATGGCAGTGGATAAGTGTTGACTCGCATTTCTCCCTCATCGGTTGGGATTTTGGAGTTCCGACAGAAGAGAGATATTTGCAGATTTTCTTGCTAAGTCTGATTATGCAATGGCGCCCATGTTTTGAGGCATCTCAGGTTCTATTTTTAGTAGTGGTCATTACTGTGGGACTATGATTTCTTGAGCATACCTTATGCAGATCACTCTAGTTGTAGTTTGAGTAGTGTGCACTCATTCGTGGTATGCATTGGGTTGCATTGGATGATTTATAGGCCATTTGGATGCATTGCGGTCCTTATTGGATGCGCTAATAGGCCTTGGTGATATTTCAGTCTATTGTGGCATACACATTTGGGTGCACCTGGTATTTGGTGTGATTCTCTCTTACAGGTACTAGCATTTGGGATTTTGTTTCATTTACATCATGGCATCCTCTTCCATGTCTGAAAAGGAGTTTTTCAGCATTAAAAAGTTTGATGGGACAAACTTTTCTTTGTGGAAAGAACAAATAAGGGATGTGCTTATTCAAAAGAAGCAGATTAAACCCTTGGCAGGGATTGAAGCTAAGCCTGCAAATATGTTTGAGGATGATTGGAATGAGTTGGATGCATTAGCAAAGTCTACTATTAGACTTCATCTTGCAGAGTCAGTTTATTTCACAGTAGTAGATGAGTAGACTACGGAAGATTTATGGAAGAAACTATGTGCCACTTGAAATTGCCTCTAATAAGGTTTACCTCATGAAGAGGTTGTTTGAGCTGCAAATGAAGGAAGGGGTCTCCATTGCTTCTCACTTGAATGAATTCAATATTATTTTCAGCTAGCTTCAGGCTCAGAAGATGAATTTTGATGTGGAGACTAAGGCAATATTTCTTGTTCCTTGCCATCCTCATGGGATACCTTCCGTATAGCTGTCAGTAACTCTGCACCTGGTGGAGTACTAAAATTTGATGATGTTGTGGGTAGCTTGTTGGCCGAGGAGATTAGACAGAAGTCTATGGATGGCAACAATCAGGATGCAACCTTAAATGTGCAAAGGGGTAGATCACAGTTCAGGGGGAAGTCCCAAGAAAGAGAGAAGTCTCGTAGCAAATCCAGGGCACGGAACATTGAGTGTTACCACTGTGGCAAGAAGGGTCATATGAAAAAGGATTGCTACAAGCTAAAAAGAGAGCAAAAGGATAAGAAAAAGAATGCAAATTGGGGTGCAAATCAAAAGGAATACAGTCCAAGGGAGGACAAAGGAAAAGTGAAGATCGAGGAGATCAATGCAGTCATGCATGATAGTGACAATGACATTCTTTTCATGTCTAGTTTATCTGCAGAGTTGCTTACCACTTCAGATGATGAAGATTGGATTTTGGATTCTGGTACTTCATTCCATGTTACTCCCCATAGGGAATGGTTCTCCACTTATGACAGTGGAAAGACAGGTTGTGTGCATCTTGGAAATGACTATGCATGTGACATAGTGGGAGCAGGTGACATAAAGTTTTCTTTTAAGGGGTATTTGATCATGTTGTTGCAATAACCGAGCAGCCAAGCACTTCTTTGTGGCATTGCAAGTTGGGGCACATGAGCCAAAATGGAATGAAACTCTTATGCTGTTTGGGTTATGTACCGCATTTGAGTTTTTCTGATTTTGAATTTTGTGAGCATTGTCTCTATGGGAAGCAGACTAAATCAGCCCATAAAAGAAGGGGAAAGAAAGAGTTTTAAAAGCTTGATTTGGTGCATTCAGATGTATGTGGTCCCATGCCTACACGGTCATTAGGCGGGGCTGAATACTATGTGACATTCATTGATGATGCAACTAGGAAAGTGTGGGCTTATGCTATAGCTCGGAAAAGTGATGTGTTCCAGGTATTTTAGATATGGCTGGCCTTGGTTGAGAATCAGTCAGGTAGAACGCTTAAATGCCTACGGACTGACAATGGTGGAGAGTATCTCTCTCATGACTTTCAACAATTCTGTGATACATGTGGGATTAAGAGGGAGGTCACATCCCCTCGTACTCCAGAGCAAAATCCAGTTGCAGAAAAGATGAACCATACCATTCAAGAAAGGTTGCAATGCATGCTTTCCAATGCAAGTCTTTCTGGTGGTTTTTGGGCTGAGGCAATGAAGACTGCAGTGCATGTGATCAATAGATCACCTAGTAAGAGTTTGGATGGTGGTATTCTTGAAGAGGCATGGAATGGCAAGAAGCCCTCTTACTCTCATTTGCATATATTTGGGTGTGAGGCATATGCACATGTGCCAAAAGAGCTTCGAAAGAAGCTAGATCCTAAGTCTAGGAAATGCATCTTTCTGGGTTATGGTGAAAGTGGAAAGATGGGCTATCGTCTCTAGGATCCAGAAGCAAAGAAGATCATACACAGCCATGATGTAGTCTTCAATGAGAAGAAGATGCATAAGGCATCCATGAGGGATGTGGAAATGAGGAGAATCACTTTCCAGGATGTGAATCCACCTTGCATATGTTGATAGACAGCAAGCTGTCCATGCACCAAATGTGCAAGAAATGGTACCACCAAGCACTCCCACAGGTATACAATCAAGGGTAGATGATGGATCATCTATTGGTGGAAATGATGAGCCAAATGTGGCTGATATGCAAATGGGACAGCAAGTTGAAATGCCCTTGAGAAGATCATCTAGAGTGTCTAGACCGCCTGATAGGTTTGTTCCAGGGGTAGACTATGTGATGCTTACTGATTGCGGGGAGGCTTCTTGCTACAGAGAGGCTATGATGCGTGAGGATCAACACAAGTGGGAGTATGCTATGCAATCAGAGATGAGTTCACTTACGAAGAATAAGACTTGGGATTTGGTTTCTTTGCCACATGGAAAGAAAGCATTGCCATGTAAATGGGTCTACAAGATGAAGGTCACAGGTGATGATGTGCCTAGGTACAAGGCCCATTTGGTCGCTAAAGGATTCAAGCAAGGGAAGGGTGTGGACTTTGATGAGATATTCTCTCCGGTTGTGAAGATGACCACACTTAGATGCATGCTTGGACTAGTGGCATCGGAGGATATGGAGCTTATGCAAATGGATGTCAAGACAGCTTTCTTGCATGGGGATTTGCATGAGGAAATTCACATGGTGCAGCCGGAAGGCTTTGAAGAAAAGGGCAAAGAGCATTTAGTTTGCAAGCTGAAGAAGAGTCTCTATGGTCTTAAGCAAGCACCTAGAGAATGGTATCAGAAGTTTGATGCTTTCATTCGGTCCCAGGGTTTTAGGAGTGAAATTGATCACTGCCTCTACACTAAAAGGGCTAAGGATAATAGCCTGATAATCTTGGCACTATATGTGGATGATATGCTATTGGCTAGCAAGAATACTTATGAGCTAGATGCATTAAAGGCCAAGTTGCATGAGGCCTTTGATATGAAGGATTTGGGATTTGCAGGTCATATTCTTAGTATGCGCATCACGCGTGATCGGAGTAGGAAACTCCTTTGGCTTTCACAAAAAGAGTATGTTACAAAAGTATTGCAGCGTTTCAATATGGCAGGGGGGAAGGTAGTGAGTACTCCATTGCCTCCATATGTGAAACTGAGTCATACAGATAGTCCCAAATCAGATGAGGAAAGGGCCATGATGGCCAAGGTTCCTTATGCATTAGCAGTTGGGAATCTTATGTATGCTATGATAGCTACTAGACCAGACATTGCATTTGCGGTGGGAGTTGTTAGCCGATATATGGCTAATCTAGGAAAGAGGCATTGGGAGGCAGTTAAGTGCATCATGAGGTACATGAAGGGTACCAAGGAGATGTGCATCTACTTTGGTAAAGGAGACATGCGTGTACTTGGGTACACAGATTCAGACTATGCAGGGCATGTGGATAGTAGGAGATCCACTTTTGGTTATGTGTTCACCTTTGCAAGTGGTGCAGTGTCATGCATGTCTTGTGCACAGAAGTGTGTTGCTTTGTCTACCACAGAGGCTAAATATGTTGCAGCCACAAAGGGTTGCAAGGAGGCTATATGGCTTGATCGGCTAGTGGGAGATTTGGGGATTCATACAGGTGTACCGACATTGCATAGTGATTCCATGAGTGCTATTCAGCTAGCATGGAATCCGGTCTTTCATGCAAAGACCAAACACATTGAGGTCAGGTACCATTTCATCAGGGAGGTACTTGAGGACAAGCGCATAGAGCTTGTCAAGGTTCATACAGATGATAACCCTGCAGATATGCTGACGAAGAGTCTACCTAGTCAGCGGTTTGAGTATTGTCGTGTATTGATGGGCATTGGATAGTATGCTCACTAGTTGTTCTCCCTTAAAGGCACATTGTCCTTTAAGTGGGAGGTTGTGGGGGTTAAAGGTCACTGTGCCTTTACCCCGGTTATGTACAATACTCAAACACATATATAAATGAATGAAAAAGAAGATTAGGGTGGTTCTACACCCACCAAAACTTGTGTGGATCTCTATTTCTCTCGCTCCCTCTTCTGTTCTTGCTTCCGTTGAGAGCACTCTCACAAAGTCCACTACATGAAATTACAGCAGCCAATTGATGTAACAAGATACAAAGATGATGTGATGTGGTGGCACGCTGTGCATATCAAGGTGTGGGAGGGAAGGGTGGCACTGTGCACATGTGGCAGGGGCAACGGTCAGATGATGTGGCAAGGGATAGTGGCAGCTATGATCAGAAGGTAGCAGTGGGCAGGGACAGCTCCACAAAGTCCAGGGCACATAGGCACGGAGGTAGAGACTGCACGACGGCACGATGCCCAAGGGACAATTGATGGGATGGTATCATAGGGTAGGCGACTATCACTGAGGCATAGGCAATGATGGTGGTATGAGCCTGATGCATGAAGTGCATGAAGGTAGAGGTGGCACACATCACAAAGCATGCCAAGGGGCTTGGTGGTCAAGGGGCATGGTGACATGGTGATGTATGTGGCAATGACATGTGGTACTGGTAGCCACACAGGGCCATACAGTGCTACAGTGGTAGCTTTAGCAATTTTGGGAGGGAAGAGGCTAGGTTAGGCAAGGGAGATGAGAGAGAGGGTAGTCAAGGGGCAGGAAGATGGTTTGTAGAGAGAGAGAGTGGGGGGGGGAGAGAGTAAGGGGACGAGAGAGAGTAAGGGGGTAGAGAGAGTGTAGCTCAAGGGGAAGAGACAGAGAGAGAGTGAGAGGAGGGGTAGGTAGAGTGAGAGAGAGTTAGAAAGGAGAGGGGGGCAGCTATGAGGAAAGAGAGGGTGTGTGGGTGAAGAGAGTGGAAGGAGGGGGGTAATGTAGAGAGAGGAGAGAGAGGAAAGGAAGAGAGAGAGTGGGGAGAGAGTAGAGAGGGGGGAGTGATAGAGTAAGTAGGGGTGGGAAGAGAGAGGGGAGAGAGGGAAAATGGGATGGGTGGATGGCGATAGAGTGCGGAAAAGGGAGTTATTTTTTTTTTAAAGAGGACGAAGGTGGCTTAGGCAAGATTTGCACACGACAAAGGGGAGGTTTCAATGCAAAGTCAATCTTATCATGACAATGCCACTGACATTTGAATCCCAACATCCACACTATCTTTTTTCTTATCAAAAAAAGAAATTAACACACACCATTAGGCATAAACCATGGCAATGCTCTAGAGCCATGGGGGAAAGAGAGAGAGAGGGTGAAAGTGATAGCATGAGTGGTGGAATGGAAAGAAGAGAAGTGGAGATGAAGAAGGAGGCTATGCCACAAGAGGGAAGGGTGAGGAAGATGAGAAGCATGTACATGGTAAGAGGGAATGAGGAGATAGAGACATCAAGGAAGGACTTAGGAGGGGCATACATTATTGGAAGAGAGAATGGAAAAGCAAAATGCTAGAGTGGTGGCTATATAAGAAAGAGCGGTGTCACATCTAGAAATGGTCCCCCCTTTTTATAACCAAAGGAAGGGGGCTCTCCCCATAAATGCATCCTCCCAAATGGATGGTGTGGGTGGAGGCCTCTCCCACGTGGGCTTGGCGGTGCACATTCTCAATAGCATGCGACAATTTCATCCCCTCAAAAATCAAACATTCTTATCCTAAGTCTAAGAGGCCTCATGGCTCCATCTCAGTGTTATAATGCCTAGGAGGAAAAGTGGAGGGTTGGCACAAAGATCTTGCCACCTCATCCTACTTTTTACCCTTATAGAAATATTATTTCTTGGACTATACATAACCACCCCACATGGGACTAGCCCACATGGATGAGAAAGTCCAAGATCCCCTCACATCTCCACCAATTTAATACTATATTTCCCATTGACATTGGCCATATCTCACATAATGTTTTCATGGGATTGCCTAGGTGGAGGGGTGGCACATGGGATTTCCTACCATCTCACCATACAATATTATTTATGTCATGGACTATGTACAACACACCTATGGGTCCTCTTACATGGAAGGGTGGCACATGGACTTACCCTGCCAACCTCAACCTTGGGCCCTTGCACACTATATTTTATGCTACTAATGCCACACACATTCACATTCAAATTTATTTAAACTATTCCCATTGGGAATTTTTTTGCCTATAATTGTGTGTGTGTGCGCGTGTGCATGGGCGGGGGGTTTGACATTTTGCAAGTAAATTTTTTGTGAGTTTGTGAGCTTTTCAAGTATTTTTATATGTGAATTTTATAGCTAGTGGCTAGTTACGATTCTTGCATATCACCATGAAAGTATAAATAATAATAAAACCAGGGAATATATTTCATAAAAATAGGAAACACTCAACGGAAACCATGGAGCTAGTTCTATTAGAGGACAATATCTCATCATAAATACCTTGGATCAATAGATCACCATTAAGCTATAAAGGCAAGCAAGTAGTAGCCAAGCATCATTGCATTTGTGGTTGAGCCAAACATAAATAGCTGAAACAATAGCTCACCGGCGAGCTATAAAGACAAGGTGCCAAAAACTTTTTTCCCGGATGGAATTTTGGGGTTTCATCTAAAGGTAACCATGTTTGCTCATTTCTAGTGTCAAAGAGGTCAAATTGTGCATGTATCAAAAGTTGTGTTTCTTACAAGGACTTTATACCCCTCTGGAAACATAGTTCAAGTTTTGTTTTGTTCCAAGGAATTTGTACCAATGGAGTAGACTAACGACCCGGATGGAATTTTGGGGTTTCATCTAAAGGTAACCATGTTTGCTCATTTCTAGTGTCAAAGAGGTCAAATTGTGCATGTATCAAAAGTTGTGTTTCTTACAAGGACTTTATACCCCTCTGGAAACATAGTTCAAGTTTTGTTTTGTTCCAAGGAATTTGTACCAATGGAGTAGACTAACGATAGTCATCCATAGGTCAAATATTTGAACATCTGTAATTTATAGTTTTGTGGGAGATATGTGTGTTTGTATTGGGTCCTCTGCATGTAAGAATACAAGTTGTGCATAAAATAATATTTTCAATTTCTCCCAATGCTAAATGCATAGTTCTGCTTAAATTTTGAATTTTCCCATTTTAAAAAATCATTATGGTTGAGTCAAATCAATCCTTGTAGCTAGAGATCAAGGTGGTTGTAAGAGTTCTACACCATACGATCTTTAATGGCATGCCATGAGCTATATAAAAAATTCAATGAAAACTCGCAAAAACTTACTCGGAAAATGCCAAGTCTAGGGGGGGTCACTCATAAATATATATGCATAGCACGTGCATTCAACAAAAGGAATTTTTGAATCCCCTTTTTACACATTTTTCACATACAAAATGGTATGATATAAAGGGGCTATTCACAGATTAAATAAAAGAAGGGTGTATTTTATTCATGATAAATTTAGAGATAAGGGTTTTACAAATAGGCATTGAATGCACGTCATATATAGGGCTTATAGATAGTGGCCCCCCAATGTGTGTGTGTGTGTGTGTGTGTGTGCATACATACATATGAACAAGAAAAGCAATGTTCTGTGTGAGATAATTAATGACACTTGGACATCAAGAGAGAGGTTCAAAAACAAAATAAACTATATTTCACATACTTTAACACTTTATAATTGAATCCCTTTATTCAAATAGAACTATTAATTATGAGTTCTAAACTCAAGGCATCAAAATCATGTTATAAGGGACCTCTTATTTAAGCAACACTACTACACCCTAGCATATTTCCGATGCTTATCCCTATGGTTTGTGGGCCATATTTTTTGTTCCATGGACACAAAAACTATCGGGGGGATTTGCAATCGCAAGAAGCATGGGTATATCTATTGGTATATCCATCGAAATATACCGACACTTGTACTGATACCTATATCGACACCCATACCAATAGACATACTAACTCTAGAATTCTTGACAAAAAAAACATAATGTTGCTTGCAATAATACCAAATATTATTTTTTGTTGCAAGTTTGATCATTTCAAAGATAAAAAATGTAAGATTATGTACACCAAGTTTGAGATTAATATATTCATATATTCATGTTGAATGTAATATACAAAGCGACATAATTCCAATCTAAAAGTGTAAGGGCCAAGCATACTCATCCTTCTCGATGGCAAAGAAACAATTAGTAGCATTTACATCAATGGCTTCATCTTAAGCCACTCGAGCTCTATATCCAACTGATCACCTATAAATATCATCAGGGTCTATATGTCTGATCCTCTAATTCACCCTCGTTAATAATATCATGTGATACATGATCCCCATGTTCTTCCCTAATGTCGTGATCTCCACCTTCCTCTATTATGATGTCATTATTTCCACCTTCTTCTCCGCCCATATCATGATCTAGCTTCATCTTCTTCCCTAGATCCATCAGGATCAACTAGGTCCATTGGCAGCATCTCCATATCCCTATTTTCAAAAGTCGATCTACTTTAAGGTGCAACTTGGACCACCTACTACCATCTTGGATCAAAACGATCCAGATGAAAGTCCAACAAGGAGGGAATCAAAATTTTCCTCCAATAAAATTTCATTTGCGAGAAATGAGGAAATATACATGCCCAAAAATGCAAATGATATCCAATGGACATGATACTTTGCCTAGCCTTGAAGTAGGTGGGATTAACATTGGTGCAAAGTACCATAACTGGTGGAGACTGTGCAAAGTTGATAGATTCATCCAAATGCATAAATTTGACACTCATGCATGACTTTGGTGTGAAATAATGAAAAATGCATGCCTAACCATGCAAAATTTTATTTTTGCTAACACTTTTCATGTGCCTTAAACCCTAAATATTTTACTTACTTGAAGCCCTCCCCCAACCCTCTTTATCCCTAAATATTTTGCCATCATATACCACTCTCCCCTCCCCCCAAGGACTAATTAATACAAATAGGGACTTTTTGTATCATAGGGCACCTAATGCACCTCAATGCTAGCCCCCCATCTGAGGAGATTGATCTCCACCCTCAATTATTATCCTCCATCCTAGCCCTCCATTGTGCACCTCCATCTTAGCCATTGATCTTGATCTAGATCAAGGGCCCACATTAAAAGGTGCCTATTACCTCTTTAACCTAGCCTCCCAAAGTGAAAATTAGCCATTCGGAGCCCACCAAAGTGCATCCACCATCCACTAAAGCCATCCTAGGTCTTTCATCCAACCACCATCCACCAAATTAAAGGTACCCATGTTAGGTTAGTAAGATGCAATAACACCGAGTCAAAATTATTATGCTATGATGTCTTAGAGCCCTACCAAATTTCATCTTGTTTTTACCATTGATGCCTAACATATATCGAAAGACTATGCTATTGATTTTTAATTCTAAATCCTATATTGTAAATGCTAAAGCCTAAACCCTTTATCCATCCTAAAGTACTAATTAGAAATTATAATTAATAAGTAGATTATTGAAAAGAGACTAATATTTATGTAATTGTTGCTGCTGCATCTTCCTTGCAAAGCACTCTCACAAATGGAATGGCAATAGATTTTGTTCCAAGGATGGAGGTGATTTTATGTAGCAAAAGAGAATAGTTTCATTTGCTACAATCCATGATAGTGATCCAAATTTACTTTTCTACTTTAAAATACTTGGCGAAGATAAGATGGCAGGTACTGTATCAAATATTCTTAGCACATATGTTGAGCTAAAGCATAAATGTGGAGATATGGAAATACTTGGAGATGTTATGCCCTATAATACATCCAAAAAATTCATTTATTGCATGGGACAGAGATGAGACTTATCTAGCATATATCATCAAGACTACAAAGTGCATCCCTTTGGATTTTAGTGTAGGGGATATTTTACAAATGAGGTCATTTGCAAATAAGAATATAGCAGAAGGTGACGTATTGGGATTTGAACAAGTGGAGCAATGGTCATTTGCACAGATGAGGATTCTAAAAGGCACTGATGATGGTATGGTTGATAACACAACATCCTTACATGATTCCTACTTTAAGGTAGGCAAGAAGATGAGATGGAGCATGTAATTTTTAAACATGAGAAAGAGGCACATGGTTTTCAATGATAAAGCTAAGGTATACTACAATATCAAAGGACTTAAAAAGCATGCCCACAAGCTAAGCTCTATTGCTTCAAACATGTATTATTTCAATGTACTCAATAATATAAGTGAAATCTTATCTAGAGTGGATGAGTTCATTGGTTCCGAGAAATAAAAATATTTTTGAAGCGATGCCTTATCCGAACTGGATGAATTCTTGCACATTGAGAAGGGTAAAGGTTTCAATAGCAATGTCTTGTGGATGAGTTCATGCATATTGACAAACCTAGTTTCAATCAAACTTGTGGAGTTGTGAAAGCCACAAAATATGTCCCAATGAGTGATGTTCTCTCGGGAGTGAAAGAGTTTTAAGGATCTCAATACTCTCATAGAACATTTAATGCACTGAATGGCACTATGATTATGTTAAAAGCAAGGATGAGATCAACCAAGGATTATTCAGTATTTAACTTTGATTGTGATATGGACAAGGATGCAATGGCCAATGGATGCAAGGTGACAAACAAACGTGAGGAGGGGAACTACACAAATACATATAATGATGTGCACAAATAATGAAAATGGTCATACAAATGCATGAAGAGAAAGTGAATCCTGACAGATCTGCAAAAGCAACCAAAGAGGAAGAGAGTAATGAATGAGGGGAAATATGTTGAATGCATTGGGACATTTGTGTTGCACGTGAAGACGTATGTGATTCATTGACTTGGCAAACATCAAGGAATGTAGAGGATACATGTGGTAAACGAGAGGAAGCAAAAGAAATGACACCTTCTCACAAGTCTCTCTTGCTTTCTTTAGAATGACAAGAAAAGGCTAAGTTCAAGACAAAAGGTCAAACCTCTCGTAAATGGAAAGAGGATTGGCAATAATGCATATCACATTATTACTAGATTATCACATGGCACATATTAGGATTTAGTCAGTAAGGCAAAGGACATCAAAATTTTAGCATTCACGGTAATAGAGGAAGGTCCAAAGCAAGAAGCTCAACTGTCAAGACAATAGTAATTTTGCAAGACTTCATTTAGGAAAATGCTTTACCTTAACCCCATATCTCTATCAAACTCCCTAACGATGACATGATCACTAAAAGGCACCTTAAGCAATAAATTATTGGAAATGTTTAAAGTAGAGGGGAATTGTTCGTAAAATCCAAACCAACACAATCAAAGTTTTTTTCAAGAAGCTAGCATTTATATTTACATTTTTCTCTAAATCCTCCAAGTAATTTTATTCACTTACTTGGAATTCTCATAGTAATTTTTATCTCTAAATTCTCATAGTAATTTTATTACTATGCTTAACTACGGTCTTCACCTACAAGCGCTACTAGCTACCATGGAAAAAAACCCCCTACACCTGCAACCCCCCCTACAAAATATCTCCCTAACTTCCATTGATTGCCCACCTCCCCATAAAACCAAAAAACCCCCAATCTCTCGACTCTTCCTTCCCCGACTACCCCTCCCTTTATCTATATAAGCCTACCTCTATGCATCCTTCCCCATCTCAAACTCTAGCCTACCTATGTCCTCTTACCCTCTGCAACTATGTCCCCTACCAACCTCCATCGCTATCTGTGCCCCGTAGCCTGCACCTTCTCTGCTCGCACCTACTCCCCTCTGCTTTGCTATGCCTACCACCCTCAATCTCCGTTGTCTGCTACCCAAGGGATTACGTCCCTCCACTCCTGTTACCTCTACCCCCTTTCCTGCACCAGTCTGTACCCAATCCCCGAGGGGACTCTGCTCCTAAGCAGTCTGTGACTCTCACCCGCCTTTTCGCCTCGTGAGTTGCTGCTCTTCCTCCCTCTATGGGAGTATAAGCCTTGACAAAATATGAAGAGGGGAGAGGAGAAGAGTGGAGATGAGGAGAGAGGGCACAGCTAGAGAGCACACAACAAATGACTAACTATACACTAGATTTAGTTGAAAGAATAGAATATATACAGACCCTTTTAGGGTTAGGGTTAGGGGATCTAACCCTTTCTTTTATAGCACTCTATAAGGTTAGTGCTATGCACATATGATCACGTGATGGTGCTATGCACACATGATCACATGATGTTGAGCGTGAACTCTCAACACCTTCCCTCAAGATCAACATCATGAAGTAGGCCTTCCCTCAAGATGATGATTCTTTGGAATCGAAGAAGGACTGAGCATTACATTCCATCACACCCCTTTAATGGGAATGTCCTTCCTCTACATCACAATATATTGTTGTTGGCTTTGACGCATCAAAATAATCTGTTTCTAACAATAGTCTTCTGAGCCATATAGCCTCACATGCACTTGTAGTGAGTGCCCTATATTTTGCTTCAGTCGAAGACAAAGAAACACTTGTTTGTTTGTTTGTCAACCATGATATAGCACCTTGACCAAGGAAAAATGCATATCCCTGTGTCGATCTCCTGGTCTCATGATCTCCGGCATAGTCACTGTCATAGTATCCATGCAACCGTGGATGACTTCCTCTGTATTCTATCCCAAACTATCTTGTACCTCTGATGTATCTCAAGACTCTTTTGGCTGCATTCCAGTGAGACTGTTTTGGATTTGCCATAAACTATGCTAGTGAGCTTACTGCATAACAAATATCTAGCCATGTGATTGTCAGATATATGAGAGATCCAATGAGTTGCCTGTAGTATCTGTCATTGACTGTAGGCTTTTTTGAATCGTTAGTAAGTTTCAAACTCTATTCCATGGGAGTGGTTGCAACCTTGCAATCTGCCATATGAAACTTCTTCAGGAGACTGTCAACATACTTGAGCTGACTCATAAATGTGCTATCTGAATCTCTCCAGAACTCAATTCCAAGACAATAGTGCATAAGTCCAAGATCTTTCATGTCGAACTCTGCAGATAAGTCTTGTTTTAGTTTTCTGATGAAGCTATCCTTGCTTCCTGTCACAATCAGATCATCTACATACAAAAGTGCAATAGTAATGTCTTCCCCTTGAACTTTGTAGTAGAGAGTATGATCTGCATTGGACTTCATGTATCCCAGATCAGCAAAATACTTGTCAATTCTACTGTACCAACTTTTGGGTGCTTGCTTTAAGCCGTAGAGACTTTTCTTGAGATGGCAAACCTTGTTCTCCTTTCCTGGTTCAACATAACCTGTTGGTTGTTGCATGTAGACTTCCTCGTCTAGATAACCATTGAGAAATGCATTCTTGACATCGAGCTAATACACATTCCATTTGCTGAGTGTCGCTAGTGATATCAAGAACCGTATGGAATCCATCTTTGCTACTGGAGCATAAGTCTCATCATAGTCTTGACCATATTGTTGTGCAAATCCTTTTGCAATTAGTCTGGCTTTATATCTTTGAATACTGCCATCTGGATTGTACTTCACTTTGTATACCCATTTGTTGGCTATGGCCTTCTTTCCTGGTGGAAGGTTGCATAATTCCCAAGTGTTATTTTTATACAAAGCATCCATTTCTTCATTAATAGCAGTTTGCCATTCTGGCTTGTCTACTGCGTCTTCGAAGTACACTGGCTCTTCTGTAGCCATGATGGTAGTCATAAGAGCATAATTGGTGGTTTCCACCTGAATTGCTTTGCCTTTCTGAGCATATGTCAATCTGGCTGGTGGTCTGCTTTCCCTAGTAGACCGTCTGAGCTGCTGTGGCTCTGCTTGGGGTGTTGCTGGCAATTCTTGCTCTTCTTCATCAACCTGTTCTGTAGATGACTGTGAAGTCGATGCTTCTATCTCCTATGTAGGTGAGGTTTTCCATTCTAATTCCTCATCAAAGATTACATCTCTAGAGATAATGACTTTGCGGTTGATGGGATCATACAATTTGTATGCTTTGCTTTCTTCACTGTAGCCAACCATGATGCATTTGCGTGACTTCGCATCCAATTTCCTGCGATGATCATCATGTATGTGGGCATGTGCTATGCAACCAAATATGCGGAGATGCCCAATGCGTGGCTTGTGTCCAGTGAATGCTTCATAAGGAGTCATACCTTGTATCGGTTCGGTAGGAAGCCGATTAAGCAAGTAGTTAGCTGTAGCTATTACTTCTGCCCAATACTAATTCGGAAGATGCTTTTCACTAAGCATTGCTCTAGCACTGTCTGCTAAAGTCCCATTCTTCCTTTTAGCTCTTGCATTTTGCTGAGGAGTATCTGCACATGTGAATTGTCTTCGTATGCCGTGATTTTTGGATAAGTTCATGAATGCTGAAGACATGTACTCACCTCCTCTGTCTGATCTCATGACCTTGATTTTTCTGCCTGTTTGGTTTTCTACCATGGCTTTGAATTCTTGAAATCTGGAAAACACTTCAGATTTCTCTTTTAGAAAGTAGACCCAACAATATCTGCTGTAGTCGTCGATGAAGGTCAAGTAATAAAGTGAACCATTGATGCTGCGGGTCTGGGCATAACCCCATATATCTGTATGAATCAAATCAAGAATACCTCGTGCATGAGAGGTACTTCTAACAAAGTTGGTTCGCTTTTGTTTGCCGAAGCAGCATGCTTCACAAACCTTTCCAAGAAACTATAGCTTCGGAATCCCAATTGCCATATTCTGATTCCTGAGATCTAACAAGTACTTGAAGTTGACATGACCATATCTCTTGTGCCATTTTGTAGATAGTGGCATCTGTTGCATTTGAACTGACATGGCATGCTTATTTGGTATTGTAGCTAGCATCCTGTATAAGCGTCCTTCCTTGACACCTTTTGCTACTAGCTGATCTCTTTTGGATTTGTCTCTGATAGTGCATTCATCATCGTCCAAGATGACTTTGTAGTTGTGTTCCGTCATTTGACCTACTGACAAAAGGTTCTTGCTGAGCTTCGGAACATAGAGCACATCTTTGACTAATCCTTTTGTACCAGTGAAATTGTTCATAGGGATAACACCTGTCCCTTGAACTAGATTCGGTGTATTGTCTGCTGTGTAGATGACATTTTTCTGTCCTTCTAATGGCTTCATTTCTGTGAACCATTCCTAATGATTTGTCATATGAGATGATGCACCGCTGTCGATGTACCAAGGATCCTATTCCACTTGGTCGACTTGATAGCTATAATCCTCTTTAGGATTGAAATCAGTGTCTAGGTGCATTGTATCAGTCTGATGCAATTCCTCACTTGCAAGAAACATATTTCCATGTTCATTTGCAAAATGACTGTGACTAGAATGTCCACCACGATGATTTCCTCTTCCTTGGGAATTCCCTCGATTACTGCTGGATTGACCACCTTGGTCGTACTGCTTCTTGCGGCAATCTCTTTCATAGTGTCCAAACTTGTGACAGTAGTTGCACTGAATGTTTGACACATTGGTGGATGCATTCCCTCGTCCTTGGAATCTTCCTCGATTGGAATGATTTCCTCTTTGCTAATTTTGATGTTGCTGAGGATTCTGCTGATGCTGACTTTGATTTTGTTGATGATGACCACTTTTCTGATATGATCTACCTCTGTTTCTGCCTTTGCCTTTGCTTCTGTTTGAAGCTATGAATGCGTGATCATTAGAATGACCTTGACATGCTTGAATGGCCTGAGTCCTGAGTTCTTCACCAAGTAGAACTGATTGAAGTTCTTCCAGTGTTGGAATTTGCCCTTGGATGGAAATACTCTGGACTAGATTCTCATATCCTTCTCCTAGTCCATTCAGGATTACTTGAACCATTTTTGCGAGATTCATAGTCTCTCTTACTGCTGCAAGTTGATTGTTGTAGTCTTTGATGCGGAGTACATAAGCATGACTGGTTTCACTGCTGTTGTGGAAACTCTAGTTGATCTGGTTTCTCAGGGTGAGAATCCCGGATGTGTTCTTGGACGCGTAGAGAGCTGCGAACATATCCCATGCTTCTTTTGATGTCTTGACTGTGTTGAGTTGTCCTAGCATGACATCTTGCACATTTTGCTTGATCAGGTGATAGGCATACTTGTCCTTCTTATCCCATTCTACTTGAGCTTGGGCAATGGCAGGATCTACTACTGGTGCAGAAACTGTTTGTGTAGATGTAGATCATGTTGTAGATCCTATTGCTGGTGCTGTGACAACATATGGAGTAGAGCTACTGGTGGCTGGATCGGCCAATGGTCTAAGTGTAGACCCATCGACATACTCCCATTTGTCCTCAAGCACAAGAATGGTCTCCATTCGGTATTTCCATGTACCATAATTGGAGTTGTCTAACTTAGCAGATGCCTCCAAATTGAGGTTGCTAGTCGACATGGTGCAAGAAATGTACTCAAAAAAGTGTCCTGAAAATCTCTGTATGAATCAACTGCAAATACACTAAAGATGCCAAGTGAAATCTCTGTACCATCGGTGAAGATAGAACTGCAGTATATAAAATCTAATCTGTGTTACAAGGCTTGTGGCAATGATGTCGGGAATAGCCAAGAGGCTTTACAAGGCTGAAAAAATGATGTGCACGATGCCGTGAGATAGCCAAATAGGCTTTACAATGGTGGCATGTGTGTGTGAAATCAAATGCTATCTGCCCACTTAATCAATCTGCAATGCCTCTGAAGTCTGCTCCCTTAACTGATGAACATAAGGTTTCAGGTAATGTAATGATGTGAAATCGGATGTGAGCATATGGACTGACTCCGAGTAGGTACTAGTCGAGAATTTCGGACATGGCTTAGATTGGCAACTTGGGGAAATTCAAAGCGTCCCCTCTATGGCGATCTAGTCTACTCTGATCTAGATCTAAACCAACCGTCGATCGATGAAAGAATAGCAAATAATTCCTTTTCTTTTGTTCTTTTTAAGTGCTGGGTCAGATGCGCGTCGATGTAGAGGCAAATGTGCGTGAAGGAAGTGGTTTTGTCGACGAGGCTCAAATGTGAGTGTAACTTGCATCGAAATTTGCACATGATGTGACGAGCGCGTAGAGCACGAAAAACCGAGCGACTTTCCTTTTTGGAGCGCCCTCAAATTCTTCCTGGATCAAGAGATATGACTTGATCTATGTGGAGGGGCAAAAGGAGTGCAAATGTGCTCAATGATGATGTGTCACTGTGAGTCACATGCAGTGATGATGTGGCACTGTGCCTAGCAAGAGGTGTGCCAGTGAAGCTCTGTGCTGAGGTGGCAGGAGTGTGCACATGCAGTGTGTGCATAGTGTGCCTGGCAAGGGACTGTGCCTGCAGGGGTCAGTGCTGAGGTGGCACAAATGATGTCAGCAAGGTGATGTGGCAATGCTGACATGGCACTGATGACGAGTCCCTGATGATGTGGCACTGATAACATGGCTAATGATGTGGTTGATGATGTGGTTGATGATGTGGCTGACGACATGGCCTGATGATGTGTCACTAATGATGTGGATTGCTGATGTGGCACAGGTGACGTGGTCGATGACGTGTCTG
This sequence comes from Dipteris shenzhenensis, assembly GCF_047967505.1. Lineage (NCBI taxonomy): Eukaryota > Viridiplantae > Streptophyta > Polypodiopsida > Gleicheniales > Dipteridaceae > Dipteris > Dipteris shenzhenensis. The sequence goes on along the minus strand of NC_141625.1, from coordinate 24,467,022 downwards.
CTGACATGGCACAAGTGATGTGGCCTGCTAACGTGGCTGTCGGTGATGATGTGGCAGTGCTGACGTGGACTGCTTATGTGTCAAGGTCGGTGATGACGTGTCTTGTAGAGCTGATGTGGCAATCATGCCACGTGTCGAGAATTATGAGGTGCTTATCTACCACGTGGCAAATAAGATGACATGGCAGACTGATGATGTGGCAGTTGTGACTAAGGCTATCTGCCATGTGTCGCAAGGAGGGCGACCGAAAGTGTCTTGTCGGAATGTTTGAGATGCCGACGGAATCTCGAGATTCCGTCGTCTTCTCCGATGATGGTCGATGAACAGGAGCCACCGGTCGGTGCTTGTGAAGGAGATCCGTCAGGAGTTGCGACTTGTTTTGGCGGCGGCTAGGAGCTCATGGGAGCTGCTACAGAGTTCATTGCTGGAGGAACGGCCATCCGGGTTGGCAGGTTCGCTGGCGCTATGGCACTATGCGCTGTATGCTATTGACCGTCCGTCGGTGCTGTTCGCTAACTTTGGAGCGTTGCAAAGGGCCATTGTAGGAGGCGACAGTCGTTAGAGCTTCTTACCTTGGAGTCGGGGTGTGGCACACAGCGGTGCATTTGAAGGAGCAGCCGCGCTGCAGATCTTGGGCTGAACGGTGCTGTTCAGTCTACTATGAAACAAGCCGAGATCCACAAGATGGTCATGTCTCAATACTTCATAGATCGCTTGTTGGAGGCGCAGTCTGGTAGAGTTTGCTGAAGCATGGTGGCAAGGGTACTTGCTAGAGGGCGTTGAAGCATGCTTTCGAGGGCAAGGCTATGGCGCTTCGTTGTGGGAAGCGTTGGTTGTAGTGAGGGCGGCTGGCGCTGGTTCTTTCATGGCCTCTCTTTGATGAATCAAGCCAAGAAGAGTATCCGGATCCCTTGTCATAGATGCACCGAGTCCTCTTGTATGCCTCGTGGCGGCTTTGGTTAAGCTCTCGTGGAGGCTTTCAATTGTCTGAGAAGCTCTTGATCATGAGACAAGCTTTGGAGTAGAGCCGTAGTCGCAGAAGGGCGTAGGAGATGGCTTTGGACCTTTTGGAAGTCCAGGCAAATAAAGTACCTCACAAATAAAGTACTCTCTTTCTAACAAGCTCTCTCTCTCTCACTCTAACAAGATCTCTCTCTCCCTGAGAAGACTAATCAAGAAAAACACTCAAATGAACTCTCTCTCAAATGACGGAAATCTCTCAAGAACAATGACGGAAATTTCTTTCAATGGACGGAATTTTTCACATGAACAGAAATTTCTCTCAAGTGAAGGGAAGAATCTCACAATCACTCAAGAGAACTCTCAATCTCACAATCTCTCTCACACTCTCAAGAATCTCAATGTCTCAGCGGAAGACAAGGAAGCTCTGATACCATGACAAAATATGAAGAGGGGAGAGGAGAAGAGTGGAGATGAGGAGAGAGGGCACAGCTAGAGAGCACACCACAAATGACTAACTGTACACTAGATTTAGTTGAAAGAATAGAATATATACAAACCCTTTTAGGGTTCGGGTTAGGGGATCTAACCCTTTGCTTTATAGCACTCTATAAGGTTAGTGCTATGCACATATGATCACGTGATGGTGCTATGCACACATGATCACATGATGTTGAGCGTGAACTCTCAACAAGCCTTAGGAGTTACTATAGTAGTCCACAGAGGTCTGCTCCTTACTGCACCCGCTTAACTTAGTGGGTTGTAGACTTGTGGAGTGTGAACATTTTGTGGGACTGTTACACGCACGTGACCCGTGCCTCGTACCTTGTGCACCTTTCATCTTCTCAATCCCGTGATGGACTCACAGGTCACCCTCATACTTTACTACTCACTCTCCCCCCTTTTCTATGTGGTTCATTGACCATTTTTCCTCACCAGTTCTCCATTATTCCATTCCCTTTTTCTTTTTCTTTTTTAATTAAACCCCCCCCTCCCCCCCACCTCTTAGTTTCCCTTATAAACCTCCTAAATTTTGTTTTACGTCTCTAAAACCTTACATTTATTAAAGCCTCTTTATTAACAACTTTTTAATTTCCTGACCTTTTTAATTAAATCCTTCTTATCATTCCCCTCACCTTCTTCTTCTCTCCCCTCTGTATCTCTAAATTCTACTGGTGATTTTTTCCCCTTTTGCTTTCTCCCCTTGTTTTCACAATCTCCCCTTACAACATCCCCTTATCATTTTCTAAAAAATTCTTCCCTTTGTGATCCACCTCCTTCCTTTAATTTTTCCATGTTCAAAATTATTCTCTTCACAACCTTTTTATATACATTTATGTGCTTACCATCTCTTGTACTAATCTTAGTGTGATTAGATGCTCACTTTAATCTCCTTATTCTTCATTCCCCTTTCTTTTCCTAAAAGTTACTTTAATTAAACTTTACACTTGTAAGTGCTCATTAAACTTGATTAGTCTGAGGCTAAGTGTTAAATTTATTGTGACCCCGATAACAAGGGAGGGGTGGTTATGACACCTATCTTCCCAACTTAAGTTAAAGCTGGTTCTCACCGTTTTTCTTGTTGGATGGTGGCAGGTAGGCAGACTCCTCTCTTTAATAAAAGTGATGCTGCCAACAACATATCAAAGCTCTACTACTCACATTTCCTCTTTCTTAAGTAGAACAAATTGTTCACCCTCTAGTGATGCTACTTCATTTTTAGTGGATGTTTATTTCAAAGTTTATCTATTAAACATCTCTCATTCCTACTCTAAATTGTCTACTCTTCCCTATGGAAAGGGGTATTGTAAATATCTTCTACACACACACACACACACACACACACACACACACACACACACACGTATGCATGCATGTATATACACACACATGCATGCGTGTGCACACACGCACACACACCACACACATCCACATGCACACACACACATGCACACGCATGCACACGCGCACGCACACACACACACCCACCTTCCCTAGTGCTCATGAAACCTGGTTGAGCATTAAAAATCCCTACTTGAAATTAAAAATTCTTGGATTTTCATATTTGGTTATAAATCCCAGTATTATTATAACTTTTAAAGACTTTTATATTTTGACCTTTAATTTTCAAGGCTCAAAAAAATATATTTTTTCGTGCACTTGACCTTCCCATTTGCATTGCATACATTTATGCATAATGGATACTAAGACTTACACTGACAATGGCATTCCAATAGGTAGGGCCTTAGTGGGATTCCCACCTTGTGTAGATAAACACTGGTGGGCATTTGGTGCCGACCACAAAAAGCACATGGAGTTTTGAATGCAAGGGTTGGTGATGCCGAGTCCATGTTCTGGTTTTGGATTGTAGAGTTTGCAAGGGGGCTCACCGTTTGGTGATTATACCAAGTTTATTGCCAGTTTGGTGTGTTTTAGTGGAGTTTTGAATGAAGGGCTAGTGATGAGCTTCTAGGGGCACTGATCTTCAATTTCATGTGGTAGATTTTGAAATAGTACTATTTGCGACCAGGCATGCCCAATGAATGTACTGCATTTTGTTTTCCTAAGGGTGGGTTGAGACCACACCGGGCGGGTGGGGGTAGATGATATTAGAGGATGGCCGTCGGTTGTGGTGAATCACCAACTGATGGTCATCAAGTTGCTAATTTATGTCAATAGTGTGTGATTGGTGTAGCGCTTGAAGGAGATGGAATGGGCCAACCATATAGCGATTGGAGGAGTTGTCCATGGAGTGGGTGACGTTAGTTGGTTCTTTGACTTCTAAGTTGAACTAAAAGTAGTCCATCATGGTTTGTAGATTTGTTGATTATGGTGGTCTCTGAGAGGTATCTATGATAGAGTCACCACTACGGCCTTGGTAGCACAATCACTAAGTCCCCATTTAGAGAAAATGTAAAGTAGCTCACATAAATAATACAATAAAATTTTCCAATAAAGTATAAAAGGGAAACTAAGGGTATATGAAAGGGAAAGAGAAAAATGCAGGTAAGGGTGAATGAATATGGGGAAAGGTACATGAGTGAAAAGAGAGGAGAGAAAAAAGATAAAAGGGGGGATAGGCCATTAAATATGAGCAAGGACGTCGCCATTTTGGCAAGAGATCCTCATTTTACATTAAGGTGATATCATGGAGCTAAATGACTAAATAATTCACTAACTCTCATCTAAGGACAAAAACTTAACCCACACAAAGTGACAAAATCATTAGGACCCTCACAAAAAGGCAAAAGCCTAAACTGAAAATTTATTACAATGACCTAAACTACCACTAATCCTAACACTAAGGGGGGGGTTCAAACCACCCGCCCAAACTCTCTCAGAGTCTGGTGGGAAGGTGCGTCCTCCTAGGTGAACGAATCAAAATGAGTGGTAGATTGGAGATGCCACAAGCGACCAACTGCAGCCCATAGCCCTACGAAGTGTTTTTAGTGGGTATTGAACGTGCACCAACAGGTTGATAGTGGCCCCCTTTTTCCACTCAACCAATCACTCATTGATGTAATAAATGTGCAGCTCATGTTTAAATGTTTTCCTCCAGGTGGTGTGGACACCACACTTGCCTGCACCTAGTCGTAGAATTTTTCTCTGTTCTTGGGCAGGCGGGTGGTTTGAACCCACCCTTAAACAGCCATTAACATGGTCAACTTGACCAAATGAACTAGCTTCTTAACAATGAACTTGATTAGAGTTTTTAGGCGGGTGGTCTAAACCCACCCCTAACCACCCATTAACATGGTCAACTTGACCAAATGAGCTAACTTCTTAACAATGAACTTCAAAAACACTCACATCCCTTTACGAAAGCCTTAGTCCGAGAAAAGACTCTCCATAGACCCTTAGCAAGGACAAAAAGCCCTCTGACTTGGTCGAGGCACACAACCCCTTCTTCTACTGGGTCCCTTTCGAGGGGCAAAAAATCATAAGAAACCATTTGACCTGGAAGACCCATTAAAAAGAAATACAACGCGACTTTGCCGTCAACAAACTCCCCAAGAAACAAGCATTTGTTCCTTTTCGACACTCTCTCGAGCTCCTCCATAGCTATGCCGGTTCGTCCCTCTCTGTCCTTTCTCCATCTCTGATCTTTGTATCGCAGTTTCTTCTTACCCATTCTTTTGATCTATAAATCATCCTTGTTTCATGCGCTTTTCCGCCCTACATTCGATCGGGCTCGTCTGTAGTCTCTTAACTTCTACTTGTCTTCGACGGAATCACTTGGATCAGACTCTCAGATTCGCTGTTCCTGATGCTTCCACCTGGGTTTTCCATGCGTGTTAAGTCGTATAGCACGTATAGTAATGCGGACTGGCGCAGCTGGACGTCTTTGCGAATATATGGAAGTAGCTGCGCTTCTTGTTCACTGTTATCTAGCCCTAGTAGCCAATCCTTTAAAGATAAGATCTAATTGTAATAGCAAAGTCAGTATATTTAAAATGGGATGTCTCGACATCTGGCCAAAGAGGCGGTTGTGCAACATTCCTTCATGAGGGAATACTTTTCTAAGCTTCAGGTAGTTGTAATGATTTTGGGAGGACTTAAACTTCTTTTTGAGGGACATTGTTCGGGCGATTTAACCTCTTTCCACGGAAGTTACTCGAGAAGTCGTACTTTTGCAGACAATAAGGTGGGCACATGCAACTCACAAGATCTATGCTAAATCCGGTCTGAAGGAGCTATTTATCAACGTGTAATGGACGTCGAAAAGCCTTTTTAAGCATGGCCATCTATTGTCGTGTGAGAAGAGCCCCAAGACCTTCGTAATGAGGCTTGCTTAGTGTCAATAAAGTACAAGATGGTTAGCCTTCTCCTTTAGTGCTAGCCTTCGTCATGGTTGAGTTTGCCCTTCACCTCCGGAGTGCCGATAGAAACTTAGTACGAAGACTTTGTATAAATGGATGCTTAAGTATGTGTGGGTGTGTGGATTTGTATGTGTGAGAGCATGCTTTTATACTATGGTCTACACCCACTGTTGGGCGCTCATGACGTTAGTGGGGATGTCATAGTAGCTAGTCCCTGCTATGCATGATGGAGTTTATGGTTTTCAATCTTATGAGTGACTATCATGAGATTGAAACTGCACTATGTTGTGTTTTTAGAGGATGAGTTTGGGAATGTTCTTGGATTCATCTAGGTATATGCTTCTTCCGTATTAGCGGACATGCAAATTTCACCTTGTGAAGTTTTCGTCCAAGTTGCGGCCTGCTGGTATTGCAATAATTCTTTCTATCTTAAATGGTGCGTTGCCCTATCAGCTAGATTTAGATTTAGAGGCTCGTTTGGGAGAGACTAAAATGAAATCGTTTAGACTTCACAAGCAGTTGTAGCTTGAATGAAGAGATTTGGACTACTTTTTGATTAGCCTTCTCCTTTAGTGCTAGCCTTCGTCATGGTTGAGTTTGCCCTTCACCTCCGGAGTGCCGACATAAACTCAGTACGAAGACTTTGTATGAATGGATGCTCAAGTATGTGTGGGTGTGTGGATTTGTACGTGTGAGAGCATGCTTTTATACTATGGTCTACACCCACTGTTGGGCGCTGATGACGTCAGTGGGGATGCCATAGTAGCTAGTCCCTGCTATGCATGATGGAGTTTATGGTTTTCAATCTTATGAGTGACTATCGTGAGATTGAAACTGCACTATGTTGTGTTTTTAGAGGATGAGTTTGGGAATGTTCTTGGATTCATCTAGGTTTAGGCTGCTATGCTGGTGCACTGTTGTGAGGTGTCCCCAGGAGGGTATGGCCAGATACGGCTCTGATTAGGGCTCTGCTGTGGCCTGGTGGTCGACGGTCATCGCATGGCAGCCCCTCTGTGGCGCCTTAGCCAGGCCAGTGTTGGGGGCTTGTGTGGCCACCCTTGGAGCTGTAGACCCGCCCTGTGGAGGCCTTTGTATGAGCAGAGGTGGGCCAACCAAGGCTTTGGTCATCCTGCTTGAGGAGGGGGTCAGCCCCTATATGGCTGTGCAGCAGCCCTTTTATAGGGCAGGAGGGGGTCGGCCCCTTGGAGCAGCTCAGTCAGCCCTAGAGGCAGGGGTACAGTCCCTTATAGGACTGCGTGACAGCTCCTATATGCAGTAGGGGGGGCGGCCCTAAATAGACCAGCCGATTGGGGGGGGGCGGGGTGGTGCCTATTTATATGCCCCCCTCCCTCAGTTGTTCATCTCTTGTAGCACAAGTTGTGCATCTTTCAGCAGAGGTTTTCCCCTAGCAGTTCAGGGGGTTTTGGCCTCTGTCCTTTCAGTTCGGTGTGTGTTGTTTGGTTTGCTCTCTCCATTTGTATTCAGTTCCGCTGCACTTCTCACAACTTCGACACCCATAATCTGGAAAAAAACTTTGCAATAATGCTGAGAAAGTGGGGAGGGGAGGGGCCTATAAATAGGACCCTAGCCCTGCAGTTGACCTGCTTATGCAGGCCTGACCCATAGGTTGGCCTAACTCGATCTAGCAGGGTCAGGTCTGGTCGAGTTAACCTGACCGGGCTGAAGGCCTGGTTTGCCCGCAACCCAGCCCTGGCATAGGTGGCACCTGGGGTGGTGGATCGTGGGTCAAACAGACCTCAAAATAGCCCTGAACCAGCCTGGAATCTGGCTGTCTCCTCTGGCCGAACCTCCTGCATGTTACTCTGGTGAGTATCATTTCCTCTGTCCCTAGCCTCTCTCTCTCTCTCTCTCTCTCTCTCTCTCTCTTTCGCACACCATGCTTCCTTCATGGTATCAGAGCAGGTTAGCCCTGCCCTAATCTGCCCTGCCATGTCATCATCCTTTCACCCCTAGCCCTAATTTTGCTTATGCTGTCTCCTCCTCTCAGCTAGCTCGTTTCGCCTCTATTCTGCCTCCTTTCAGCCATGTGCTTCTGTTTTTGCCTCTCCACAGCCTGCCTTCATAGCCGCCTTCATTCAAGCTCTCTTGGAGCTGTAGCTAGGCCCTTGGCTCCCTCTTTGTTTGCTGGTCGGCACTTCCTGCAAGAGGCGCCTGCTTGTGTGGTTCCCCAAGGATGTTTTGGAGCTCTCCATCGCCGAAATCAGGGTTTCTGAGCTGCTGCTGCATAACCGCCTTCAACAGAGCTACTGTCGAGCTATTTCCACAGCAGCCGTTTTTTCAGCTTGGTGACCTGCTACATCAATTTGGAGCTGTCCTGCTGTGCTGCCTTGCATATTTCAGACCTGCTGCAGCATTTCAAGCAGTCACAACGACCACAAGAGCTCCTTTTCTGGTTCAGTTCTGCATTTCGGAGCACATTCTTGCTGTGTTTTCATTAGGGTTTGTATTTGGAGCATCACCAGCCACCTATATCTGCCCTCTTGCATACGTGAAGCCTCCTATTGTGTTTTGGAGTCCTAGACCAGAGGCCACACTTGCTGGTTCTTCATCTGGTGCTGCAAGTTTGCTACCTCGGTTTGCACACATGGAGACTTGTCCTCGTGGTGAAGACCCATCAGCAGAAGTCACAACTTGGGATGTGAGGAATGACAAGGCACTGCCGCTTATTGGTTTGAGGCTGGCTGACAATCTGCTTCATCATCTTGACCTCAATAGTTCAGCCAAGGAGATGTTGGACAAGCTCCAGAATCTATTCGTCACATCTATTGGACCTGTGGCTTAAGCTTTATCTGGTTTATTGGATGATCTATCCCTCTTTGAGGTGGTAGATGATGTTTAGTGCTAATAGTCCTTTTGTGTTGAGCCAATAAAAGGTTCTCAGTCTTGAGTAGTCCCTCTAAAATGAATGTATTTGGAGTCAATAAAGGTACTCTTCCCTGGGTTGTCCCCAAAAATGATTTGGTATGATGGTATTGACCACCCAGTTCAGAGTAAGGGGGGTGATGAGTGATGGTCTACTCTTGCCGGTGGCAAGCTGATTGAGAAGTCACTATCACACGGGAGGTGTTGGAAAGTTGGACTTGCTCTTTGCAGTATTGCGGTGGAGGGGGGATCGGTCTACTCCTTACGTATTGGGTCTCATAGCCAAAGAGTGTGTTGTGTGATGTGTTGTACTAGGAGATCTAGTAGAGGTTTGATGTGAGTGCCACGTGTCATCTTGGGAGTTATCCCATATGCACTTTGTGCTAGTGTGTGTGTGTCTAGCCTATAAAGGCTTGTACTTCACTTGTCTTATTGATGATGATGAATGAATGAGAGCCTTTTATGGTGTCTAAATTTGAGTATCATTTCCTCTCTCTCTCTCTCTCACACACACACACACACACACACACACACACACACACACACCATGTTTCCTTCACAGTCTGGAAAAAAAGCCGACCGTGATACAACATTAGAAGATTCAAGAAAACCATGAGCTGCTATGCAGCTGTACAGTGGATATATGACAGACACATACTAATGTAACACAGTTAAGCTATTGCACAATACATACAATCAAGGAATGACTGCTGTTTACAAAGAAAAGAGCAGCGCATCAAGCGCTCAGAAAACACATTCTTGGTCACTGCTGAGGAGCGTCTGCAACAAGGCCACAAACTTTCTTCAATCACTTCATTTATAGGCTTCTTTGTTTTGCAGATAGCAAGCTCCTGAAAAATGCCAGGGACTGTGATGGTGTGATGATAATTCATGAAAACTCTCATTTTGTTGTTGCCGATCAAAGATTCTTGAAAAACGCCAACGAACTTTGATGGTGTCATGACAATCTAAGCTGAGCTCTGCTTTTGTACTGAAAAAATGTACTGGTAGAGTCACGAGTTGCAGAAGATTGTAGATGAGCCGAGATGCATCTCTGCTGCCAGCCAAAAGTTTTAGCTGCATGTCATATCTATGTTTTGCTTCTTGTTTTCCTTGAGCAACAAGAGTCTCTGCTAAGATTGCCGTGATGATTACAGTGTAAGAATTGACGCTAGCAAGCACAATTGCTTAAACTGTAGATTTTCCTGTTGCAAGGACTCGGTCATGAAGCAGAACATGATGGTCTGCAATAACCCATGGAAACTTCTGATAGATAACTGGCATTGCAGCTTGCCAGCTGAGATACTGCTACGAAAACAATTTGTAGTCTCCAAGACATTTGTGTCGAAGTTTTACTACAATCCTGAACCACTGTGAGTTTACTGTGGGACTCCTGTTATGATGACCAAAGGGCAAATCTGAAATTCCATGGTTATGCTCCAATATTGTCACCTACCAAGAATGAGCCGGGAGACTGAAGCGATTGTCCCCATTGGACAAAATTGGATGTTCCTTGACAAAAGCATATTCTGCATGATCTGTACCTGTCCCACCTTATGCTGAAGAGTGAAATCAAGATCTTCTACAAATACCATCACTAGTAGCAAAGTAATTGTCTGCTGGTGTTGATGTAGGTGCTCTACACTTCACAACAGTGAAGAACCAGTGCTTTCTTATTCTTGTATTACTAATGCAAGAATTACAAACGATCCAAATGTTGATTCCAAATATCTCCTCACAGTCTACTCTTATGTTGATCCCCTTCCCCTTCACTTTGACACCAAACTTTGAATCCGAGTATCTCCTTATAGTCTCCTCTCACATGTGCATGCAAAGCTCGTTTTTAAATGTAACAGGGAAGAGTGAAACGACAAAGCAAGCTAATCTAATAGCTCATGGACAGTTCACCCTCGTTAAAGATACTTATAGAGAGAACCTAAGTACCTGAGAGTTGTATAGAGAGAACACTATATGCTTTGGGAGACGCCACTTTACATTCAAGAGGGAATCCTAACATTCATCCAATGCACACCATCACACCTCTAGACAAATGCACAGAAAATATGCATATGGCATAGCCACCACCGACCATTTAATGCATTTTCTTTCTATAGTACTGCAGTGATAGTAACTGTTTTGGCTCTTTGGTTGCCTTGCAGTGGCCACAAAATGTTGTTCCAACATTTGGGGAATGGGATAGTAATGAAGATCTGTCCTACAGCATAGTATTTGATACAGCACGAGCAGAGAAAGAGAGGAATTTGTTTAGCTCCAAACAAACTGTTGGCTATCACAATTTGGAGGACAGAAATGCTGCATCTCTTCATCAAAAGTTCAATGCGCCTGATATGCATGGCCCAAGAGCATCTCAGACGTATCATGATAAAAGACCAGGAATGGGAAGTAAGGGTTCTGGAGAGAGCGAGCTGGATTCACACAATGTGAATGCTTCTTCTGCTGGTAGACTGTCAATGGGACAGCCAGCTTCTACTCACTTGCAGGACGACTCTATGCATCAGTCCAAAAGTAGGCCTGTTGGCAGTTCATGGATTCCACCCTCTGGAACAAGTGCTGATTCTGGTTCATTACATGAAGCCTTCCAAGAAAAAGTAGGCAGCAGATCAACAATCTCAAGTGGACAAGACAGAAGCGTGCATAGAAAGTCAGATGAAGTTAATTTGGCACCTGCGAAAATTGCCAGGTCTCAGCGAAGCTCAGAAAGTTCCAGAACAGCTGATGGGGTGGGTCTTAATCAAGGTTCTTGATGTGTAGTTGCATATTTCTTCTTGATGTGATGTTGATTTATTGTGGCGTGATTATCAGGCAGAACAAGCTGTTTTGCCAAGGTTTGGTGATTGGGATCCTAGTGATGCTTCATCTGGAGAGGGGTTCACAGTAATATTTAATAGGGCAAGGAATGAGAAGAAGTCCAAGTCTGTAGCGAAGACCTCAGTGCAGCCAGTGTCTCCCAAGCAACCAGATGAAGATTTGTATAATCCAAGCTTTTCTCATGTTCCTATGGTGCGCAAGAAAAAGGTGAGTTTTCACATGGTCCTAGAAAAGTTTTCATGTCAAATAGTGAGTGAAGCTTTTTTACTCAATAGTATTGTCAGATAATTAGTGAAACTTTCATTTGTTTTCATAGTATTGTTTTGCCAAGGATATTGTATAAGAAATTAATGAAAAAAGTTCATAGTATTTTGACTTGGTTTGCAATTTTTCTTTAGGTATGTTTATGATGATAGAATGTGTAACATGCATGAGAAGTAGGGCTACTTATCTTGCATATGCCATGTACACAACTATGCAGTGGGAGACTTGTTGAACAAGAATGGATTAAGGTAGAAAACTCTTTATTGTTGGCATGTTTGGCCAAGCCCCTCATGGTGTGATATTTGGGTGCGTACATGGCTCAAATGTATGTGAATATAGGAGGGCCTTAGGTGCTGAGAAAGAAAGAAAAAGAAATAAAGGTATATTAATGTCCTCGGGAGGCCTTGCGGGTCTATGGGACAAAGTACATCAAGAGAATAGAACTCATACAAGCCTCAGTGGGCTGAAGCAAAGGGCGCGCTAGGGCCCTTGCTGAGTGCTATGCTAAGCTAAGCTAAAGAGCTCGAGCTCAAACGAAACTCAGATGCAAACCCGGCGCCATGGTGCTGTGTGATGGGCTGCAAAGTTATCCCACAGTTGCCTTTGTTGAGCTCTCTTGCTGTGGCAAAGGACATGGTCTCCTCGATCTCTGTATTTGATGGGCTATGTCAAGAATGCTGCCTCGTCTCTGGCAATATCTAAGGAGAGCTGAGATAGGCTGGACCTCGATCGTGTGTGCTATGGTCACTCTTCGTGTCATGTATGGTCTTTGCATCCCTCCTCGGCAGCGTCGCGTTGACTCTTGTGCCTCTTCTCTGGCGATCTCCTCTAAGGAGAGCTGAGATAGGCCGGGCTATGGTCACTCTCCGTGTCGTGTGTTGTCTCTGCGTCCCTCGCTTGACAGCGTCACATTGAGTTTCTCTGCTGACCCACATTGCCCTCATATCAGCTAGCTCCTCTTCCTCCGTCCCACATTGTCCTGGAGTTGACTCAAAAGCATAGACGTCTATGACATGTCATTGTGCTTGGTCTACCTCAGCCTCTTGCTGCGCGGTCACATCGTGCTGCTCTTTGATCTGTTGCAATAGAATCTCTTCTGTGTCATCACATCTCAATTAGATAGAGCCCAATGCAGACGTGGTCATGGAAGTGGATCAATTGTAAGAGTGGACTGAAGACGTGTCCCTCCTGATAAAGGCAGTGGTATCATCCTTGGATTTCACAGTAGGTTGGGTAGACACATAAGAAATGCTTCTTTGTCTCGACCTCCCCGAGCATGCATAGCCTATAGATCCGCTGCTCTCTAGGTATGAGTGTAGCTCTCCCTGCCTCAATCATCAGCTGATGGGATGAGACTCGCATCTGTCCAATGGCAATCCTGAGTGCCTGTGAAACTCCTCGATCCTTGAGGTACTAGGGTCTGATGATGAGTCCATCCTCAAAAACTCTTAGGAAGTGATCATGATAGAACTGGATCTTGGTGGGGGAGCTCCTGGGCCCCTCCCCAAGCCTGAGACGTATGGAGTTGGAGGAGACCCAACCATATGATACAGTTAATCCCATCTTGTAGGATCAACTTGGGTGGTGCATCCATGTTGTACTGAAAATGAGAAAGCCGGCCCATTTTGAATATCATGACTGGCAAACCACGCGGATATGCGTGCATACCATACTGTATCAACCACAATCTTTGTAGAAAAGAGGTAGGGCAGATTTGGAGGAAGGGGGATAGAATAGCAAGAGGGAGAGAGAGATGGGGGAGAAAGAGAGGGGAAGGGGAAAGAGAGAGAGAGAAAGATAAGGGGTAGAGAAAGAAAGAAAGAAAGAAAGATGTATTAATGTACGTGGGAGGCCTCGTGGGTGTGAGAAATAGAGTGTGAGAGAGAGCAAGAGAGAGTGAGAGAGAGAGCAAGAGAGAGTGAGAGAGCTGGAAGCTTGGAAGCTGAAAGCTTAGTTGCAATAGAAGAGAGTGAGAGTACAACACACTGAAAGAAAAGATAAGGTTTTGTCCTAGTGACAAAACCTTATTAGTCACTAACCATAGTTAGTGAACTAACTGCAGTTAGGGGGAAAAACCTCTTAAAGAGGGAAAAATGCCCCTAACTAGCTTATTATATTACATTGGTCACTGCTGAATTATATCTATAATTCTAACACCCCCCTGCAGTGCCAATGTCATGTACAAGGCTGATCAATCACCAGACGGATATAAGTTCAGGGCACTGCGAAATGCCTCAAACTTTTCACGTGGTAGTGCTTTGGTGAAAATATCTGCAACGTTGTCATGTGTGGGCACAAAGATCATACTGAACTCTCCTGCATGCAACTTCTCTCTGACGTAGTGATAGTGAACCTCGATGTGTTTCGTGCGAGCATGAAACACTGGATTCTTTGCCACTGCAATGGCACTCTGACTATCAGTGAGAATTGGAGAGGGACCCTCCAAAGACAGACGAAGATAAGCAAATAGACGTCGCAGCCAGACACATTCAACTGTTGCTGTGAAAGCTGCCCTGTACTCAGCTTCACATGATGAGGTAGCCACTGTAGATTGTTTCTTGCTCAGCCATGAAATACAAGATTTACCCAAAAAGAAACAATTGCCACTAGTGGACTGCCTAGTGTCATAATCACCAGCCCAATCTGAATCACTGTAGGCATGCATCTGCAAGTCACCCCCCTTGGGAAATAGTAAGCCAAAAGACTTTGTGCCCTGCAAATAACGGAAGATGCGCTTAACTGCCTGCCAATGCATAGTTTTTGGGCTGTGCATGTACCTGCTCACCTGAGATACTGCAAACTGAATATCAGGTTTAGTGTTGCAGAGATATATGAGGCATCCAACAGCCTGACTGTAAAGTGTGGCATCAACTGATTCTCCTGCATCATGCATTGTGAGTTTCAGCCCCGGCTCCATAGGAGTGGATATGGGCTTACACTCTTGCATGTTAAATCTGTCCAAGAGTTTCTGAACATACTTGGACTGAGACATAACAGTGCCACGTCTCTCATGAGAGAATTGGATCCCCAAATAAAAGTGAAGCAGCCCCAAATCTGACATGTCAAAGTTGGTCTGCAAATCAGCTTTGAAATCTGCAATTTTTTCTTCATTGGACCCTGTGAGCAGTAAGTCATCGACATAAAGAAGGATGACTAAGATTTCCCCCCCATCCATCTTGATGTAGAGGGTGCTCTTAGTAGGACTATTATGCAGCCCCTTGCTGGTCAAAAAGGCATGTATCTTGGCATACCATGCACGAGGGGCCTGTTTCAGCCCATATAAAGCTTTATTGAGCTTGCATACTTGAAGTGCATTTGCTGTAATTTCAAAGCCCGGAGGTGGTTTGACATACACCTCTTCCAGCAAGTCCCCATTTAAGAAGGCTGTTTTTATGTCCAACTGATAAACATTCCACTCAAAATGTGCAGCCATTGCAATTACTGATCGGATGGTGGTCATCCGGGATGTAGGAGCAAATGTCTCCTCATAATCTATGCCCTTTTTCTGAGCATAGCCCTTAGCAACCAGCCTGGCCTTATATCTGTCAATGGAGCCATCTGGCTTCCGTTTGACTTTAAATACCCATCGTGTGCCAATGGCATGTTTACCTTGTGGCAAGTCCACAACATCCCAAGTCTGATTTTTTGCAATGGACTGCAACTCATCGTGCATGGCATTCATCCAATGCACATTATCCTTTGCCTCTTCAAATGTGGCAGGCTCCTCCTCATCAAGGAGAGTACCTGCATATGCTGATTCCACTGAATTAGCACCTTCCATGTGCCTTGCTGCACTGCGAGTCCTGCCAGGTAACGGAGCATCAAGTTTACTCTCTCTGAGAGTCTGTAACAGCCAGTTTGGGACTGTTTTTGCTGCATGTATGTCTGCAATTTCTTGCTGCACCACCTGTTCCACTGCCTGTGGAGGGGGCAAAACATCCTGTGGCGGAACTGAAGCATCAGAAGGTTGCTGTAAATTCTGATTTGGATCAGAAAAATCAGCAGGGGAACCCAAAGCAATGGGTAGCAATCCCTCAAAGACATCCTCTGAAGACGAAGGCATTTGAAATTCAGCCTAAGTGTGAGCTGAATTTTCAGAAAATATCACATCTCTACTTACTATGATTTTGCGTGTAGCAGGATTGTAGAGACGATACTCCTTGCTTTCTGCACTGTATCCAACAAATATACATTTGATGGCTTTATCTGACAATTTGTGCCTAAATTCAACTGGCACATGTGCATAGGCAAGGCATCCAAAGACTCGGAAGTGATCCACTGAAGGCTTCCTGTCATTCCAGACCTCAAAAGGAGTTTTTGTTTTTAAAACCTTAGTGGGAGCCCTGTTCAAAATGTAATTGGCACACATCAAACCCTCTAGCCAGAATTTATGAGGCATGTGTTTGCTTTTCAGCATACATCTGTCCATTTCCATGAGGGTTCTATTTTTCCTCTCAGCTTTGCCATTTTGCTGAGGGGTCAGCATGACTGTGAGCTGATGCACAATACCCTTGCCCTTGAGAAAAGCATTAAATTCTGCAGATAGGTATTCTCCACCTCTATCCGTGCGTAATGTCTGTATCCTGAGTCCGGTTTCATTTTCAACCATGGCTGAAAAGTGTTTAAACACCGTGAACACTTTAGATTTCCTTTTCAGCCCATAAACCCAGGTAAAATTGGAGTAGTCATCAATAAATGTAACAAAGTAGAGATGACCACCCAAAGACGGAGTCCTCATGGGACCACATACATCACTGTGTATAAGCTGCAATTTGCGAACAGCTTTAACTGAACCATCCTTTTTGAAGGGGAACCTATGCATCTTACCTAAAATGCACCCTTCACAGGCATGTGGAGGAGGTATCTCAAGAGGTGGCAATGCATCAACCATTGAAAACTTCTGAAGTGTCATCAAGCTGTTGTAATGCATGTGGCCATATCTGGCATGCCATAATTCTGCATTTTGCATGGCAGCTGTAGGAGTAGAAATTGCCAGAGCATGGGCTGCTCTTTTCTAAAAAATATCAAGCTGAAAAAGTCCACGAAGCAGAGTACCAGATAACCTTAAGGCATAGTTAGCTTTCCTGTCTCGGACAGCACATTTGTCATCTTCAAAGATGACCTGAAATCCCCCTCTGTTAAGAGTGGACACTGAAAGGAGATTTTTGGTTATGCCAGGCACATATAAGACATCAGAAAGTCTGAAAATGGAGCCATCAATGGCAGTGAGCTCAACCTCCCTATGCCACGTACTGAATATGAAGAGTTGTTGGCACAAGTGACTTTCTTACCAACAGGAGGTGGATGCAAGGAAGTAAAAAGACACTTCCTAGAAGTGATGTGCTTGGATGCACCGCTGTCAAAATACCATGTGTTCAGTGTTTCATTAACACTGAAAGCAGATGCATCTGTAGAAGAGTCAAAGCTGCAAGTCAAAAATGCATATGTATCATCACTGCAAGAGGCTGTACTATCCCGAGCATCTGGAACAGCCAATCTAGAATCTGAAATGCAAGATAAAAAGGCATAATCTTGACCAACAAAGTTGTCTGTAGCAGGGCTTACTTGCATCACTTTTAGCCTTTTGTGAAGGCTGTCGTGACCCACTGGAAGGCTGATTTGCTGATGTCTTTGCCTGTCCCTTTGTTTTTGATTTAAATTTTGAGAGCATGGCTTGTTCACCTGCACGTGAAGCCAAATTTTTCCTGGTCTGCTCTTCTTGAAGCAGAAGTCCTATCAACTCATGAAAAGTGAGGGGATTTGCACCCCCCCTCAATGATAAGTTCAGCGAAGTGTGCAAGCTGAGATAAGACTCAGGAAGAGAATTCAGAGTGATTGTAATCATCTCTGAATCAGGAATAATTTCATCTATGTTTAACAATTGCTCTCTGAGATCCTGTAGCTTTGTGAGATGGACTGACATGGAGTCACCCTCCTCCATATGTGTATTGCTCAACTCTCTTTTTAAGAAAGATACCCTGGCATCATTCCGTGCTGCATACATGCTTTCCAAGATATCCCACGCTGCCCTGGAGGTCTTACACGACCGGATATGCGGAATGATTGATCTTTTCATTGAAAGAGAGATGCATGACAAAGCTAAGGCATCTCGTGAATCCCATCTCTTCTGCTGTGGAGTATTGACTGTAGTTGCACCAACAACTTGTCGTGCAGCTGCACCAACAACTTGTCCTGCAGCTGCACCCTGTGCACGACCTCTTCCACCTCCTTGCTGAGGAGGGGTAGCAGGTGCAATATCTGCTGGTCGGATCTCATCCCCATTGACATAATCCCATAGATTCCGAGAAATCAGAATATTACGTACCATAAAACTCCAGAGGGAGTAGTTGGTACCATCCAGCTTGTCTTCTTGTGAAAGACCACCAAACGGAAACTCATTCTGATTTTGATGGGCCATTCTTGAGAAAAAGATTGAAGCAGATACAGAGCTGAATTCCCTTACTGGGAATGGAATGCACAACTTCCAAAAAACACAGCCAAGCACGGGCTGTAAATGCAACTTAGATTTCTGTACTTGCGCTGTCAGAAATTTGTCCAAGCATCAAAAACTCTCCAAAATCTGCCAAAAGTGCTTCAAACACTCCAAGAAAGGCTGTATGTACTGAATACTCCAAAAAATGCTCTCTCAACACAAAAGCCCCAATTTGTGGCCAGAAATTGCAGCCAGAAAGGGGCAAAATTACTAAAAGCCCCAAATATGCAATTTTTAAACAAAAGCCCCAAATTTCAGACTAGATCTGCAGATCTGTCTGTAAAAGCCCCAAATTTTAAACAAAATCTGCAATTGTGCTCCAGATGTAGCTCCAAAACTGCA
Source organism: Dipteris shenzhenensis (assembly GCF_047967505.1). Taxonomy (NCBI): domain Eukaryota; kingdom Viridiplantae; phylum Streptophyta; class Polypodiopsida; order Gleicheniales; family Dipteridaceae; genus Dipteris; species Dipteris shenzhenensis. The sequence goes on along the minus strand of NC_141625.1, from coordinate 24,448,431 downwards.
CAATGATTGCAATGTCTGCAATATATAAAATGCCCCAAATGTACTCCAAAACAACTGAACCAAACTATGGTTTTCTGCAAGATGTGCCTGCCATGTGTTTGCCCCGCCCTCTGCTAGTCGTTTGGATGACTCCAGAGCCAGCTTCGGAAGTCTCCAGTGAGGTAGGTCCCAAGCTCTGTGAATGAAAGTCACTATCTGAAAGATGGCATCAACCTGGAGAGGTGTCATGGCGAACTTTGCTTGTACTATCTCACGTGGGACTAAGGGCTTACATCGAATCATCCTGGACCCCATGATCACCTATAGCTGCTCAAATTTCCTCCACCTTGCCTTTGAGAGATCGCATCCCCAGAAGGGCGCTGCGTACATGGCAGTCAGTTACACTAGAGAGATAGTGAGAGAGTAGGGAGGAGAGAATGTGAGAGAGCATAGGGAGTAGGTAGCAGGAAGCAGGTGGGAGAGTAGATAGGATTAGATGTCACATAAAAAAAGTGTACAATAGGGGGTGGATGGGGACTTACATAGTCCCTCCACATTTTCCACCTAAAAGGCCTCTAAAGTGCCTCTAAATTGGCCCTTTTCCCCCTTCATTACAGCCATCCCTTTCCACAGAACTTTGCCCTCAAAAGTTCACAGCATGACTAAAATTTCACAGCATGGCTGTCCAAAAAGTGAAGCAAACAGAAACTACTAATCAGCCCGGTAGGAGATAGGGGTGGTCCTGGACGATGCTTTTTGGCTGCCATGAATTTTCATCCTGAGGGAGTCCTTGCACTTGATAAGATACTCTATGTAGGCCTTGTTTTGGAGTACATGGTCTCTGAAACCCACGATGCGGTCCGGAACATAGAGGATGTGTCCCTCCTCATCCATAGGTGGCAACTCAGGAAGAACATGGACATGCTGTCCAACATGTGGTTTCAGCAAAGACACATGGAAACATCATGGATCTTGGAGGTATTGGGTAGCTCCAACTGATATGCTACCTCTCCAACCTTGCGGATGATCCTGTAAGGACTATAATACCTATGAGCAAGCTTTGTGTTGGTATTACCTTTCAGCGAGGCATAACGGTTCTTATGGAGACACAAATGCACATAATGTCCCTCTTTGAAAGACAAATATCTCCTGCGTTCATCCATATATTTCTTCTGCTTGGCTTGGGCATCCTGCATATTCTTTTTTTCCAACTGCAGAAGGGCATCCATCCTCTCCAAGTCATTCCGTGCTTGCTGATTTTTCACAGCCATGTCAGCAATTGAAGAAGGCATCCCGACCTTGCATCTGTACATTGCCTCAAACGGGCTCATGCAATGGAGAGATGCTGGGTACTGTTATAGAAAAATTCAGCAAGTGCCAACCATTTATCCCAAGACTTTTGAGTATCATGGCAAAAATGCCTCAAATATTCCTCCACCCATTTGTTCACCCTTCCCAACTGGTTATCAGTCTCAGGATAGTAAGTAGTGCTAGGTGTGAGTAAAGTACCCACTGCTGTCAATAACTCTTGCCAAAAGGGACCCATAAATTTTACATCTCTGTCACTGACAATTTTTTGAGGGAAACCATGATGCTTCAAGACATGCTCAATGAATTGTCAAGCAACCTGTGATGCTGAATACCAGGTCTTAGTGTATATGAAATGGATCTGTTTTGTCATTCTATCCACCACAACAAAGATGCTGTCCCATCCCCTCTCTGTAGAAGGAAATCCTGTGATGAAATCCATTGCTATGTGTGTCCATTTGCCCTCAGGAACTCATCATGGCTGCAAGAGACCTGCGAGTAATTTGCTATCCACTTTATTTTGTTGGCAAGGCAAGCATTCGCCCACATCTCGCCACATGCCATCCCAGATGAAGCTCTGTTTGACCTTTTCATGTCTTAGTGATACCCACATGTCCTGCCATAGGAGATGAATGCTTTTCGTGCAAAACACATCAATCTATACTTGGAGTCTGGCACAAGATAAATTCTGTCCTTGCAGTACAACAGTCCATTATGTAGCTTAAATTCAGAATGCCCTTGGCTTGAAGGCTCCTGTAACTCCAAAAATATGGGAGTTGCCTTTGAATTCTGCATATATTGTTCCTGGATCCCATGACTCCACTCCTGATAGATGGTGGAAATGGTTGATAAACTAGAAGCCCACATTCTAGACAAGGCATCCCACCTCTTCTGCTTCATGGACAAATTGCACTGCGTAAGAAAGTACTGGAGTGTCCTATGATCCGTCTTAATCTTAATCTTTCCACCGTACATGTAGTGGTGCCAGTTCTCGAAAGCATGTAGGATAGCCAACATTTCTTGATAGGGAGCTAATCAAGTTTCGATGACAGGTATTTCTATAAATGTCATTACCTGCCCACTTTCTTATAATTGCACTTTTAATAATTCGTTCTTTGGTTCCCATGGTCTTTTCCGAGTTTATCGAGAAGTTAGGGACCAAAGAGTTCACATTCTCTTTGACTCGGGCAGCTCTCACAACTTTGTTAATTACAAACTTGTGTAGAAGATGGGGCTGTCCACGATACCTAGAGATCACACCTACGAGGTGTAGCTTCCAGCTGGGAAGCAGTTTTGGGATCGCAATATTGAAGCACTTTCTATCTGGATTCAAGACTACACAGCTGCTCTTACGTGCTATGTCATGCACTTGGAACAATTGGATTTGTTAATCGGAATAGAGTGGTTTAAAACTCACGATATTCGGATTGGATGGAAAGACCATACCCTTTTTTTTTTGGATGAGGACACCCAATTTTGTATTCAGTGTGATAATATTCCCTCTTCTTAGGGACCTATTGTATCTGCGATGCAGCTTTGGAATATAATAAACACTTCTCATTATGATGTGTATCAGTGTGTTTTGATTCCGCTTTCTTCATTTGTTGTTTCTGTTAATAACAAAAATGATTTAAGTGTGTTTGAACACCGTGAATTGAGAACATTGTTGGATGAATTCATGGATGTATTCCCTGCTCAACTGTCAGAAGATTTACCTCCAGAACGGGCAGTAGACCATCGCATAGATTTAGTACTTGGGGCTCAACCTATTAGTGTTTCACCTTATAGGATGAGCTAGCTTGAGGAGGATGAGTTAGCTTCACAACTACAAGATTAGCTGAATATGGGCTATATTCGCCCAAGTAAATCACCTTGGGGCGCACTTGTGCTCTTAAGAAAGAAGAAAGATAATTCGTGGAGAATGTGTATAGATTATAAATGATTGAATAAAGTGACAATTAAGAATCGATACCCTCTTCCTCGTTTCGATGATTTGATAGACCGTTTGGTTGGAGCGAAGTATTTCACTAAGATTGATTTGCATACGGGTTATCACTAAATCCGTATCTATGCTAAACACATAGATAGAATCGCATTCCGAACTAGGTATGGCCACTACGAATTTCTCGTATTATCTTTTGGTTTGACCAATGCTCCTGCCACCTTCCAGCAAATGATGAACGATTTATTCCGATATTTTTTTGGGCAAATGTTTTGTCGTGTTCTTAGATGACATCTTGGTATATAGCCGAATGCTAGAGGATCACATTGGACACGTCTGGATTGTCTTAGTTATACTAAGACAGCATAAGCTTTATGCCAAGATGAGTAAATGTGACTTCTTTATGAAAGAGATCATTTACTTATGGCACAAGATTTCTTCTGAAGGTATTAGCATTGATCTAGGTCGTATTCATAAGGTTTTAGAATGGCCTATCCCTTAGACTGTGAAACAACTTCGTTCTTTCCTAGGATTCACGATTTTCTTCAGAAGTGCACCCTTGACCAACATATTGAAAGGTTGTGGACGCAAGTCTTCCCAGTCGATCTCTTGGAATGATGCATTGAACAAGGCTTTTGAAACCTTGAAGTTAACTATCAAGGAAGCACCCGTTCTTGCATTACCCAATCCTACCCGGCCTTATGTTTTAGAGGCTGATGCGAGTGATTTTGCGATTGGGGCAGCTTAATTTCAAGAGGGCAGATCTGTAGCTTTTGAGAGTAAGAAGCTAGATGACACCCAATATCAGTGGCCCACACTAGAAAAAGAACTCTATGCAGTTGTATATACTCTGAAGGTTTGGAGACACTACTTGTATGGTTCGAAGTTTCTTGTATTGACCGATCACCAGTCAATCAAGTATGTGTGTGACAGGTCTGAATTGAGGTGACAAAAGGCTAGATGAGCAGAATTAATGCAAGATTTTTATTTTGAAATACGTTTCTAAAGGGTTCGTTAAATAGTGTGGCTTAAGTCGAGTCAAGTTTGTAAATGCTATGTCATTTACGGAAATATCCTCAGACCTATTTCAATCCTTGAGAGGGCTTTGCGCAATTGATAGTCATTTCAGTTCTTATTGGTAGAAAGTCCAGGATGGGAGCTCCATGGTCGACCAGGACTCAGGGATTGTGCCAACTACGGTACAGGCAGCGGGAGGTCAGTGGATGATTAGGAATGGTTTGCTGTTCCGGAATGGAAAGATATGTGTGCCAGATGTTCCGGATCTTCGATCCAAGATTCTCTGGGAGTGTCATGATAGTGCCGGACATCCAGGTATACATCGAACTCTGTCTCTTGTGAAGCATACCTTTTATTGGCCTAAGATGCGTGCATTTATTGAAAACTGTGGTAGGTTGTCGGGTTTGTTAGGTTACTAAGGCAGAACGCCTTAGAAGCACGTGTTTATTACAGCCATTGTAAATTCCCGGTAGTAAATGGAAAAGTATTTCCATGGATTTTATTACCGGTTTGCCTATAACGCGCAAGGGTCATGACTCAATTTGGGTCATAGTGGACCGTCTGACAAAAATGGCTAGATTCTTACCTACTAGAACAACCATATGAGCTGTTCACTTGCTCATGAGTTTGTGGACCACTTGTTTAAGATGTATGGTTTGCTCTCTGACATAGTCAGCGATAGGGACTCGAAGTTTACAAGTAACTTATGGACACTTGTTTTTGAGAAGTTGGAAACTACTCTAAGTATGAGTTCCTTAGATCATGCACAATCTGATGGCAGTACAGAGAAGGTCAACCAATTGGTTGAAGATATGCTTCGGGCATATGTTTCTAAGAGACAGTCTTCATGGGAAGATTATCTACCTATGATAGAATTTGCTTATAACAGTGCAAAGCATTTGAGTACTGGTTACAATCCTTTTATGCTTATGTACGGGTTTCAACCTAAGTCACCAGTTATGGTTGCATATAGACTAGAATTGCCTCTTGATGTTAAAGTACATGCAGTATTTCATGTCAGTAGAGTGAAAGAGTTACTGGGTGTGGATGAACAACTTGTTTCTCCTCAAGAAATAATAGAAGTTACAGATTTGACTTTTATTGCATACGAACCTGAGAACCCAAGAATTTGAATTACAAGGGTATTCTGTTGAGGGATTTTCTGAATACTAAGTAAATCAAGAATTAGGGTTGATAGAAATTGCAACCCAAAAATTGACCTCGAGGGGCTCAATTGATGGGGTTGTTCGAACAATGATTCCTCCATCTCAGCCTAAGATTTTGAGTTCAAGGATACTAAATAGATAAGGTTGATAGAATCATTTACCTTCAAGTACATATTTTACCATGCTTGTGTATGGATATGTCAACAGAATTAACTCTGTGGATTCAACTCGACGATATGTAACCTTGTTTAGATTGAGAGATTTACTTTTCTTGGGTTGGTTATCAAAGATAGTGGCTTTGGCCTTAGATTTTCTTTGATTTGAATCTCATGGAAAGTATGGCACACGCAAACTAATAGTCAGAGTATAGTTATTGGCATTGACTCATCTTCACAAAGAGTTTTCGGGCTTTCTAGTGAACTCAGGAGTGAGTTCTTAGAGAAAGGGGAGTATGTCATGTGCATGTTGTACCTAGGGTTGGATAGCAGGTGAACGTGGGTTACGGGATAGCATAGGGCTGGATGGCTATTTTTAGTTGAGATTGTTATATATATAGATTGATTCATATATAGTGCTCGCTTTATGTGGAGGGAGCTATTCATAGCATTATGCTATCTATAGCAGGTTTCCTTCTATATAGAGGGAGGGCCAGTGCTATTGTGCAGATCAGTTGAGCGCTCCTCAACTGATGGATGGGACTTGGACCCAAGCCGGGACTCTAGCCATCTACATGGCGGATCATACGTGGTGTATCGAAGGTCCTCTGGACGGGCTCAGGTGGTATGGGATGCCTAGGTTAGATACGGACCTATGGATGAGTCGAGCTGTAGCCCACATGCTCGAGGGTGGTCGGGAGGATCGAGGCACCTGCGCTATGATTCTAGTTGGATTGAGGACGAGATTCTAGGTTAGTGATAGGGTTAGATCCTACGGGGTCGCGTCAATACCCTTGCCACTCAACCCGAGAATCAAGCCTGCCTAGCTCTAAGCCTCCCCAGGCTACCTAAGCTAGTCTTGTGTACCCAGTACACGTTGGATACCAATCCGTGCACGACATACTTCCCCTCCTCTAAGAACTCACTCCTGAGTTTGCTAAAAAACCCGGGAATATCCTCTGGAGGCTCTGTAATGTCTCCCATTTTGCATCCTCCTCAACACGATCCTTCCACTTGATCTTGTATTCCATGATAGTTTGATTACGAATCTGTCTTTCACGAAATTCAAGATTACTGAAATACATGATAGACTTTCCATCGCAGAACAATTAGGTCTCCGTTCATAACTCATGATGGAAGAATCTTCATGGAAGTATCAATGGGTAAAATTCTGACCAAAGATATGGTCCCCTGATGAATCCTCGGAATGCCTCTACATGAGGATAATCAATAAAAATTCATTTGGCTATATCTAGTTAATGGTACTGTTCTAGACATGTATATAGTCAACCATCATAGGAATAAGATCCTATGTGATCCAAAGACTACAGAAATATACAATCCGAGATCTCTAAAAATAAGATCCACTATCGAATATTTTGTATAAACTTGTGCACAATAAACCGCTCCGATCACAGGATCATCCAGTTCTTAGGATCTCTTATCTAGGAACATCAAGTTCCAAACAAGGCGTTGACAGACCATCATCAGAAGAGATGCGGTAACCCTCCCTCAGATCGAGTCTAGACTATGGAGCTCCAAGGTTGAACCCAAAAAGTACATGGCTTCTCTCAGGGTAAAGAATCTTAGTTAGCCCTCGTAAAAAATCTAATCAGGTTGCCCCCAATTCAATTCAGCCTACTTGTACTTCACCCTAGAGATCCTTGGGTATTATTTCACGCTGGATTATACCACTACATCAGAGAATCTTAAATGTAACATACCTTAGTGTCCCATACCACCAAAGTATACTGCAAATAAAAAACTCAGTGGACAATATGAGTAAATCAGGTAGCCAATCCCTCTTCAACTCAGATGATCCCAGATTGAGTCAGGGTGGCAAATCCGTTCTCAATTCTTTTCTTAATGTGATTATATCACCCCCTTGTGTTACAATACCCCAACCAATAGGTCAAAGAAGAAAACCAGTAGGTAGCATCCCTAACAACTCTTGAATCCTGACTATCCATGACCTCGGGCTAAAAGAGTGAGAATCAGAATGACCCCGCCTTTGGACATGATTCAAAGAAGGTATCCAACAAGACTCATCCTGGTCTAATCAATAAGAACCTTCATATGTCTAAGCGGTAACTCTAAGAAATGCCATAACTCACAATCACATTGAGATCAAAACTTCAAATAGAAACCAAACAGGAATCTACGCACCGAGATTCGAGAAAGGGAAATTCAATTGTCTTAGTTAAATCCAGTTTAAGATGTAACAAAGTCTCAGGCTCCCTCAATGTACCATATATCTAAAAAACTTCAAGATATATGGAACAAAAGTACACGTTATATAATTTGAAAAAAAAACCCATCAAATTATAGATGCCACAAGTTACAAATCATAACCAAATTAACCAGAACCTGGTCAATTTAATAACAAGACAGTTTATAATTCATACAAAATTGGGGACATCTTGAACCAAACGTGGTTCAAAAGATCCAGTCGAGCCAAAAAATAATTGGGTGTCGGTCAAAACTGAGGATTTCAACTTCTTCATCGCTTCTTAATAACTCAGAAGAGGTATAAAGACTCTAAAACAAGTTGTCTACATTTAGAAGAACATGAGCCTTCTTCAATAAATTTCCGGTACTGAGGGGTTTTATAGTAGTGAAGAGCTGCCCAGAGTTCATCCATCAAGGAATCCATCCCTCGTAGCAGGTCATGAGGTTGTCTACGAGGAATAATCTCCGAAGTAGCCTCATCCTCCATCTCAATAAAACAGTAATCCAACGTAGGTGTCTCATTACTTTGATGTCCTTCCATGGCTGGAAAATATCTCACACGGGAGAGGGGCTAGAAGAAAAACAGCTGCGTCCAAACACGTGCTCTTCCCAAGAGAGAATCTGGTGCTGCGTGGAATCAAGGAAGAAGGCGAGTAGAGGACAGCAAGAAAGATGGCGGAATTTGATAGGCTGATCTCAGACATAAAGAGGGTGGGAAATTCGCCTTCATGCGCTGAAGTGCTGAAGTGAGAGAGAGAGAGAGAGGAATCCCGGGTATATAAATAGCCAGGAAGGGCCATCAAAAGCTAGGCGAATTTAGGGTGGGTGCTTGATTTAGAGCAAGTGCTTTCCTTGCTAGAGAAAAACAAAAAAGCAAGCTGCTTTTTTTTACCAAAAATAGTCTCGCTTTTAATAGATCTAGTCCTGCTTTTCTCCAGCCAGCCAAAAATAGCCAAAACGCGCTAAAATCAGGCCATATGCTTCTTCCCAAAGCCAAGCGCCTGCCCCCAATGATATCGCCCCTATCTCTGTGTTGGAAAGGTCACCTCCCCATCTGTGAGACCCCAAATGAGGAGAGCGTGGGGGAGAGAGACCTAGGGCAGAAGATGCCCAGAGAAGAAAGAGAGAGGGGGCTGCCACATGGGCAGCACCTCACAAGAGAAGAAAGCTGCAAAGGACGGAACCTGTGGAAGGAGCAGAAGGCGGGGACAGCAAGCCCTAGATCTGACCTGGCAGGGTGCGATGACATCAGCAGTGTACGGCACAGGACACGTGGCTGGGAAGAGGGCCTGGCAGAGGCACAGATATTGCAGGGAGTGCAGGCCCAGATCTGCAGCAGGAACTGTGGCTGTTAGTGGGCAGGAGGCAGGCCTTTTATAGGCTGGTTACTTGCCTTGAAAGGAGGGCCAAAGGACCCTGAAAGTGTGGGCCAAAAGCCCTGGGGGGGTGTGCCCTTTTAGGGATGGACCAGCCACAGACTGGTCGGGCAGTCTGTAGCAGGCTGGTCGGTTTTTTTACCAGCCCCCTTGTGGCCTATATAAAGAGGCCATTTGAGCCTCACTCAATCATCACTTGGAGCAGCACAAGTACCAGCAGAAAGGAGCAGCAGGAAGCTTGTCTTGGGCCTCATCACTGGAGGAGCAGAGGGCATACAGTAGCTGCAGACTTAGCTGAGGGTGCTGCCCACCTAGGCTGGTGCAAAGACAGCAAGGTGGAAGGGATCTAGACAGAAAGTCTACTTACCCTCGAGGTGGAGCACGCGGGCTCGAGTCTAGAGATAGCCGGTAGATAGGAGAAGGACATTGTGGTTAGATCAGAGGACCACACCATTGGTGGGACTCTGGATCTCTCTCTTTTGTATTGTGTCCATAGTTTTGGACGGAAATATATTTTTGGTGTCTTCTATATCTGGCTGGTTCATTGTCTATTGATGAGTCTGCACACCTATTGTATGCACATAAGTAAAGAAGTTTGTGATTCCACAACCACACCGCACACTGTGTGAGCTCCTGGGCATTACTATAAGTCTTCCGCTACGTGTACCCTCTGTTGGGTATTTTCTAACATGGTATCAGAGCCCTAGTAGGAGGCTCACAGGTGTGGAAGCCCGAAGGCAGGGACCTTGCTGAAGGACGACCATGATTCAGAAGCTCTAGGGAATCGACTTCGATGACTGGAGGATTGTGCCCTTGCGAGAAGGAGGGTGACTCAGGTTCAGTTAGGTGCGTTCAGAGTTCTGGTTTACTGAAATTGAGTTTGGTTGACTTTGCTGTGTGGTATAAACAGCAGAGATGTCGACCTCTACAGCCTCTTCAGCCCCTGCTTTCCCTTCCTCCTCCCCCAGTTTTCTCTCTTTCACTATCCCTAATTTTGGAGAGTCTGGGAACCTGGACGGGACTAATTACTCGATCTGGAAAGTGAAGATCCAGAGTCATTTAGTGGCTCGAAAGTTGTGGAAGCTGACCACGGGAGAGGAGTCGAAGCCGGAGGACATGGTGGACAGTAAAGGGGAGGTACTCATGGCAGTAGACAGAGAGGAGCTTGAAGCTTGGGAAGAAAGAGATGCCCATGCCCTGGCAATAATCATAGGGACTACGGCGGACTCCGTTCTTCCGCATATCCAGCTGGATGAGACGTCAATAGAGGCGTGGGCCACCCTGAAAGATCTGTAGGAGAGAGACAATACCTCCCGGATCGTGTTTCTTCAGCATCAACTCTACAATCTTGATATGGAAGAAGGAGATACGGTACATAGGCATTTGACGAAGGTCAAGGTGGTGCGGGATCAGCTGGCAGCAATTGGTCAGAAGACAGACTCATGCCATCTGGCCTTGATGGTACTGAGGAGATTGCCTCGGAGTTTCAAGAGCTTTGTTACGGCTGTGACAGCAGGACAGAGGACCAAACCTTTGACGTTTGAGGAGTTGTGTCCATTACTGCTACAAGAGGAAGCTCGGGAGAAGCTCTACAACGAGGACAAAGACGACAAGGCGATGCTGGCAAAGGAAAGGGCAAGCCTAACGGTGGCAAGTCCAATAAAGACGACTATGATGACGAGGGGACTTCGAAGAGAAAGCACAAGAAGAAGTGTTTCTATTGTGATACGCCCGGACATTTTGCAAAGGACTGCAGAAAGAAAAAGGCGGATCAGAAAAACAAACATGAGTCTGACTCAGATTCAGAGGGAAAGACCAAAGCAAATGTGGTAATCGAAGAGTTGTTCCTGGTGACATCACCAAGTGTTACCGAGGTCAGATATGTTGATCCAGAAATCACAGTAAGGATGTCTGACATAGAGATGTGGGTCGACGAGGAGTCAGATGCTTTTGTGAAGGTGAAGGACAGCATGGAGCGCTTGGTACCTTGCAGGTGTGTGGCTGTTGACACTGACACGAGGGTGGATTCCATGGAAGGCCCTGTGGTCTCATGGTCAGATGGATGTTGGACTTCAGAAGGGGATAGTACAGGATTACACAGGATCTTGGCGGGTGCCTCATTGAGGTACAGGGTTTGCTTTCAGAGCGAACATTCAGGCAGTACAACAGTCTGGTATGTATTTGATATTCCTGAATTTGAGCCTTTATAGCATGCTGTGGAGAGACTCTGCTCTTCATTTGTCTCAGGTGAAAAGAAATTGGAAGGAAGATGCCTTCTTCGAAGGCAGAAGGGGAAGTATTGGTGCTTCTTCAAATCTTGGACGCAGATTGCTAGAAGGTGATGGACAAAGAGTACTGAAGCCAGAAGAGTACCTGCTTGAGAACTCAGCAAGAGTTCATGGTCCAGGTTATTTGGAGATATTCATTGGTTGCAGACCTTGCCAAAGGAAGGACGGGTTGAAACAGACCCTCAGAGCATCGTGCCTGGAAGACTCCAGGTTGTTCACTCATTATGAGGGGGACGACTGGAAGATCGTGACGGCTGGATTGCTCGAGTTCAGCGGCGGGAACGTGACTAAGGAGGTGGTACCAGGAGGTGCTACCAGAGATGGACGTGTGTACCAGGATGGTGTGAGGAAGCGGAACCGGACCTGGTGGAGCAGGAGCCACTGGATGCAAAGCCAGGAAAAGATTTCGACACCGAAAGGTTCCAGAGGACTACGACCAGGAAGTTACTGGAGCATCTTCATCAACGTGTTGGCATTGGGCTGAGATGTGTCGGTGAGAGGGGGTGTTGGAAAGGTCACCTCCCCATCTGTAAGCCCCCAAATGAGGAGAGCGTGGGGGAGGGAGACCTAGGGCAGAAGATGCCCAGAGAAGAAAGAGAGAGGGGGCTGCCACATGGGCAGCACCTCACAAGAGAAGAAAGCTGCAAAGGATGGAACCTGTGGAAGGAGCAGAAGGCGGGGACAGCAAGCCCTAGATCTGACCTGGCAGGGCGCGATGACATCAGCAGTGTACGGCACAGGACACGTGGCTGGGAAGAGGGCCTGGCAGAGGCACAGATATTGCAGGGAGTGCAGGCCCAGATCTGCAGCAGGAACTGTGGCTGTCAGTGGGCAGGAGGCAGGCCTTTTATAGGCTGGTTACTTGCCTTGAAAGGAGGGCCAAAGGACCCTGAAAGTGTGGGCCAAAAGCCCTGGGGGGGGTGTGCCCTTTTAGGGCTGGACCAGCCACAGACTGGTCTGCCAGTCTGGTCGGCCAGTCTGTAGCAGGCTGGTCGGTTTTTTTACCAGCCCCCTTGGGGCCTATATAAAGAGGCCATTTGAGCCTCACTCAATCATCACTTGGAGCAGCACAAGTACCAGCAGAAAGGAGCAGCAGGAAGCTTGTCTTGGGCCTCATCACTGGAGGAGAAGAGGGCATACAGTAGCTGCAGACTTAGCTGAGGGTGCTGCCCACCTAGGCTGGTGCAAAGACAGCAAGGTGGAAGGGATCTAGACGGAAAGTCTACTTACGCGCGAGGTGGAGCACGCGGGCTCGAGTCTAGAGATAGCCGGCAGATAGGAGGACATTGTGGTTAGATCAGAGGACCACACCATTGGTGGGACTCTGGATCTATCTCTTTTGTATTGTGTCCATAGTTTTGGACGGAAATATATTTTTGGTGTCTTCTATATCTGGCTGGTTCATTGTCTATTGATGAGTCTGCACACCTATTGTATGCACATAAGTAAAGAAGTTTGTGATTCCACACCCACACCGCACACTGTGTGAGCTCCTGGGCATTACTATAAGTCTTTTGCTACGTGTACCCTCTGTTGGGTATTTGCTAACACTCTGATGCCTGAGTTTCCTAGACAAGCTGTTCTCTGGCTTACGAACGCCCTCTCTTTTCTCCTACTTCTCAACTGCAGCAAATCTAGGTCTCTAGGGTAGGAATCTCATCCTTGAGAACCTAGAGCGAATTCTTTCTCTAACCAGCCCACTGTCACGCGTCCCCACAAAGCCAATCACATCAACAACCCAAGCGTGGGAAGTTAGGTCAGAAACGATCCATCCTCATATCTCTTGCTGAAAGCATCAAGTCTTCTCATCGCCTATCCTTCTCAAGGAATCACGATTTCCAAACACGTAGCAACCGAGAGAGAGCACACAGCCCATGGACTTCTATTTCTTCCATCATGAGCGCACACCATCAGCCAACGATTCAGCCCATACATGAGTGGAAATTCAGATTTGCAAGAGCAATCTCAAAAAGTGTACCTGGAAGACATCTTTTCTGCATACCTCACGTTGAATTCAATTGTGATAGGATGGCTTTGATACCAAATGACACGACCCCGCAGGATGTGACACTAACAATCTCGTCCTCAACCCAACCAGAATCATAGCACAGGTGCCTCGATCCTCTCGACTACCCTCGAGCACGTGGGCTACAGCTCGACTCATCCATAGGCCCGTATCTATCATCCATAGGCCCGTATCTAACCCAGGGGTCCCATACCACCTGAGCCCGTCCAGAGGACCTTCGATACACCACCTATGATCCGCCATGTAGATGGCCAGAGTTCTGGCCTGGGTCCAAGTCCCATCCATCAGTTGAGGAGCGCTCAACTGATCTGCACAATAGCATTGGCCCTCCCTCTATATAGAAGGAAACCCGCTATAGATAGCATAATGCTATGAATAGCTCCCTCCATATAAAGCGAGCGCTATTTATGAATCAATCTATATATATATAGCAATCTCAGCTAAAAATAGCCATCCAGCCCTATGCTATCCCGTAACCCACGTTCACCTCTATCCAACCCTAGGTACACCATGCACATGACAGGTACGAACCATGACAGGTACGAACCATGACAGGTACGAACCAGTTAGAGGTCTTCGCTATTTTTGGCGCTTGGGGCTTGAGTCTATATAAGGGGCCCAGAGTTCTCAGAGAGCCGATGGGAGCAAGTCTCGTTCCCAGGTGCTATGTCTGATCCTGGATTGAGTTGTGGACGCGTGCCTGCATCATAGCGTAGCCCAAGGCCCATCAGCAGATCCCAGGCTTCACAGCGCTACGTGATGGTAGACACCAGGCTGGTTAGGATCTGGTTGGGAGTTCGTGCCAGTAGCTCAGCTTGTGGCTCGGAGGGGACATCTCCTGATTCGGGATCGCATCCCATAGATGTCATGGTGGGGTGGTGAGCAGCCTACTCAGTTTCCTCACGTTTGGTGTGTTCTTGTGTTTGCTTGCAGATCAGAGGTTTCAGGAGTTTTGGGGTCGTGTCAACTTTGAACTCATATAAACCTCTCTGTGTGTCTTGTGCTCATCTCCTTGTTTCATTTTGATTTGATGGTAGATTGACCTCAAATCAATCTTAGTGAATAATTGAGCACCCTTGAGTTCATCCAGGAGGTCATCTATCCTGGGGATTGGAAACCTGTTCTTGATAGTGGCCTTATTCAAGTCCGTGTAGTCAATGCACATGCGGTATGAGCCGGCCTTTTTTTAAAAACCAGGAGTACTGGGGATGCAAAAGGAGAAGTGCTATGAGAAATAAAATTCTTCTCTAGCAATTATTGCACCTGTGTTGCCACTTCTTCTTGTTCTACCTTAGAAAGACAGTATGGGACTTATGAATTGGCTTGCTACCCGGTTCCAAGACTATGGCATGATCAACATCTCTTCTTGGGGGCAACTGTGAAGGCATATCAGCAAACACATGAGCAAATTCTGAGAGCAATTTCTGCATCAACATGGGGAATGCTGCCCTCCTTAGATATTGACACATTTAGGGCATAGATGGCACACTCCCTCTTGAGCTCTTTGGCCAGCTGCCTTGCTGAAATGACTTTTAATCTAGGGGTTGCAATACCATGCAATGTTACAGATCTATCCCTGTGGACAAAGCTGAGTGACAAAGTATTTAGGTCCATGCTGATTTTGCCCAATGATTTCAACCAATCACAGCCCAGAACAGAATCTATTGGGCCCATATGCAATGCCAAGAGATCACCCGCAAATTGATAATCATCAGAGAACTTGATTCGTGCATCCTGGCAAACAGATCTGCTGATCATATGCTGTCCATTTGCGACCTCTACTCTCAGCCCATGATCTATTTCAGTAGCAACCAGTCCCACCTTCTGTAAGGTTTTGCAATCAATAAAACTGTGAGTGCTACCGCTGTCCACAAACACGTGAACAGTTCTGCCATTAATCATCCCTTTCAATCTGATAGTTTCAGCACTTTTGGCACCCATCAAGGCATGAAAAGAGATAGCATAAATTATTTGCTGCGCATCCCAATAGATCTCCTCCTCGTCCACAAGAGCATTACCACTAACATCCTCACGTGCATGAAAAGGTATAGCAACCTGATGCTCCACAAGAAAAGATGTAGGCCTACAACCTCGCATGCCACGAGTGGGCTGAATGTGAGTGATTGCATAGCATGAACATCATGATCAGTAGCACCACCCGGATCAAAAGGAAAATCAGTTCCCTTCATGGCTCAGTGTCCAGGAGCCTTGTCCGAATCATGTGTTCTTGCCATCTCATCATGAGAGGCATCCAAGGACTCTGGCATCAACTAAATCCTCATCATCAGAGAGTTCAATGATCATGCTAAGCTTGGCTGAACAGGTGTTCCGCATCTTACACACATCCCGATGCTCAAGGGTCCATTTCTCGCCACACTTAAAGCACAAGTTTGCTTTCTTCCTGCTGTCCATTATGGCCCGGTATACTGCAGAATTGCTGATTTTTCATTTCCAGCAGTAGGCTTGGTTCCTGGCTTGGCATCTGATGGCTTGTATGGCTTAGTGTAGGGCATGTTACTCCCTGAAACAGTAGGAAACCGTGGAAAAGGTGCTGCTGCAGATTTTCTGTCATTCCAATCAGTCACCCTAGGCTCTTCTCAGCCTCATTTGCATTCCCGTATGCGCTGCCCACTGCCATCTTATACTTGTTGGCATATTTGGGCTCAAACACCTCTTCCAATTGGGCTGCACACTCAATTGTTTGAGGGTTATGCGCGTTGACATCTGCAGCCAGGGAAGGACTCAATCCTTGGATGAAACACAACAACTTCCCTTTCTCAGATACGTCCTGTACAAACAAGGAAAGTCTCCAAAAGCGCTGCAAGTACTCTTGGACTGTACAAGTCTGTGACAATGCATAGAATTCAGCCAAGTACTGATCCTTGTAGGCATCACAGCGTGAGTGTGGAGGCCACCAACGGACTGGCAACGGTGCTTGTTGGTTGTTGCGATCGACGAGCTAGTAGAGGCCAGCGAATTGTGTTTGCTTCAGACGTTTTTTGTTCGCGTTTGCTATAAACATTTTTGGTTTGATCGACGGGACTGGATGTAGCTAGTTTGTCTGGCCATCAGGCATGGTTTGGTCATCGGCTGAGTGGACTAAGCGGACGAGATGGTCGTTGAATCCCGAGAACTTGTCATTGTGAGGCTTGTTTGCTGCTTGTGCCTTTGGCTTTGTCTATGCGCTTGTGGCTATCTTGTGTAGGACGTGGGCGTTCCACGTTGAAGAGTTGTCGAAGCAAGCCACCTCCAATTTCATGTTGGTGCTTCGACACTGCTTGCCCACATCCTGTTGGTTGCATTTGCGTAGCAGATGAATTGGAGCAGGGGAAATGGGAATCAAAGGTACCAGTGTCGGTGCTCTGATACTAGTGTAGAAAAGGGGCAGGGCAGATTTGGAGGAAGGGGGATAGAGTAGCAAGAGGGAGAGAGAGGTGGGGGAGAAAGAGAGGGAAGGAGAGAGAAGGACGAGGAGGGAGGAGAGAAGGTGAGAGAGCGTAGGGAGGTGGTAGCAGGAAGGAGGTGGGAGAGTAGATAGGATTAGATGTCACATCAAAAAAGTTTACATTAGGGGGTGGATGGGGACTTGTATAGTCCCTCCACATTTTCCACCTAAAAGGCCTCTAAATTGGCCCCTTTTCCCCTTCATTACAATCTTGGCCAGCCATTTGGATGACTCTAGTGTCAGCCTCTGTAGTCTCTAGTGGGGTAAGGCTCAAATTCTATGGAGGAATGTCACTGTTTGAAAATGGGCATCAACGTGGAGAGGTGTCATAGCGAACTCTGCCTGTACTATGTAATGGGGGATTGAGGGCTTATTCCGAATCATCCTAGACCCCATAAACACCTATAGCCACTCATATCTCCTCCACTCTGTCGCCAAGAGATCACTCCCCCAAAAAGGTGTTGCATACATGGCAGTCGGCCTCTCTAGGGTGGCGAAAAGCCAGCCCTTCGTTGGTGGATGCTGAAAGTGTGCCTGAAAACACTCTAGGCGGGCCAAAGCACCCAGTCCTCGTGTGAGTCGTGCCTTGGCTGAATGTGTCAATGTGAAAACTGGCCTTGTGAAGATTGCTCCTAAGTCTGTGGAGGACTACACTATCTCCATTGGTTCACCTCGGTAAGTGAAGCTATGTCAGTGAAGCATTATGCACGAGGTGTTGAAGATCATATCGTTGGTCTTCCCAAGGTTAATTGTCAAGCCTCTCTCTTTGCAAAACACAGGTAGGGCCTCCAGATGTCTCCGCATCTCTGTAGTTCCTCTGGTGAAAATGATATGAGGACAATGTCATCCGCATATAGAAGTATCTGTATCATCAAATCAGTCAGCAATGTTCCCTTGCCTCCTATGCAGTCAATAAAGGATGTGATGTCATAAATGTAGAGCCCGCCAAAGAGAGTCCATGAAAGGGTGCATTCCTGCTTCACTTCGATCGTGCTCTCAACCCAGTCTGATAGACCTCTTGGGGCAGACTTTCCCTCTGACGGGCTCATATAAGCTCATCACCCCCAAAATCGTAATCTTCGGAATGTGCATCTCTTGTAACCTCTTGGTCATATGGATCGTGGGACAGTGTTGAAGGCCTTCCGAAAGTCTACAAAGAAAGCGTAGGCGTTTTGGTGTCTCGACCTTGTGCCCTTGATGTCAACCCTTTGTAAAGATGTTGTCTAGAGTGGAATGTTGCCTCCGAAATTTCCCTAGGGCCCGCTGCGCATGTGCCTAGCCGTTGCTCTTCCTCTCTAATACTGATCCATAAATCTTGCGCAGAGTGTGGCCAATCGTAAGAGTGCGGTAGTTCCTAGTGTCCATGTGGTCTCTTGCTTTGTTTATCGGTACAATGGTGGTGGTGCTCCGAAGCTGTGGCATATAGCATGTTTGAACATATGTGCTAAGATTGGAGCCTTGATCTCTTGTCGATGTGCGAAATGCTTAGTCCGTAGTTCCTCTGTGCAGTGAACAAATGACAGCTGGTGGGCCTGGCATAGAGGACATATCAAGTGGTTCTTGCATCGGGATGTCATAGAGTGAACATGCATATGTGTGCCAAACATTGGATCTATGATGGGAATAGGTGGTTGTCACTCCAATAGAAGCCCCCACCCAATGATAGGATCTCCCCCTCGAAATGATGGGATCACCTCATCCATCTTGTGTGTGAGGAAAGCTTGCCTCTTACGACGTGTTAGTTGTCGTGAGATCCGCTGCGCTTCGGATGGCGTTAGATGGCCTAAGGCTTGCTCACGTGTGAGGTGAGATCTCATCTCTCTACACTCGTTATCGTACCAACAGTTTTGAGGCATCTTCCCAAATGGGACATGTGTTGCAGATTGTCGTGGGCAATGATCAAGTAGTAGCGTCTTGTACCACTGAGACAAGGGTGTCTGAGGCATGGGCGAGGTTTGCATCATCTCCAAGGGAGGCCGGAAGCTCACAGACCAAGTGACGCACATAAACGGGGTTAATGTTATGCTCTAGTCGAGGTAACATGACCTCAGAAGGGTCAGTCGACATTTTCCTTTAAAGGATCAATATTTGTATTATATTTGGCTGGGCTTCATGTAAATGATAAAAAAGGAATAAAGGTCAAGGTCCTTGGTGTGGGTGACATGGCACTAGACTAGGTGGATCTAAGGCTAAGGGACCTAAATGCATGAAATGTGCCTAGGGGAAAATGTTTTAAAGATATCCCAAGAGAGGGGTAAATAATGCATTAAGGAAGGACCCTACATTTATGACATGTGGCATACTAGATTCATCTAGGGAGTTTTGGGGCTCGTTGGGAATTAGCAAGCATGAGCTTTTACGTAATCAGGCTATCTGAGAGCTTGCTACCAACCAGGTTGGCTGGGAGGAGAAACCAAGTGCTTGTGCCCGTGATTCGATGACAAGCAGTAAGAAACGAGATTGGAGGTAACATTTTGGTATCAGAGCGCAGAATAGCCTGGGTAGCGTGGATGAAACGGCGCACGACGAGGGCTATCTGGTGGTCACGGGCGCAGCTGTTGGGTCACGGACGTCATCGCAGCTATCGTAGGTGATGGCGCAGCTGTTGGGTCACGGACGTCATTGCAGCTACCATAGGTGATGGCGCAGCTGTGGGGTCACGGACGTCATCGCAGGTTCATACTTGGTATCACGCAAAGGATTTCGGGACCAGGACTCCGGGTTATCGCAGGAAGGGACTAGCTATCGCAGGAGCGTACGGTTCACGTAGGCAGGTCATGGGACTAGTTGTCGGAGGAGCGTACGGTTCACGTAGGCTTCTCGGAAGGCATACGAGCTGCGCGTGTAAAGGAATTGCCAGGAGTCTGTAATTCATAAAGCGATACGTGGGTGGGCTCTTGTATTCAGCTTGCAAAGCCAATTGATTTGTGAAGGTGTAGGAACGGTTGGCGGAGCAACAGTCAGTTGCTCGGGTTCTTCGTTAGCTTTAACGAATTAGGACCGTGAAGCCAAACACTCCAAGAAAGGCAGTATGAATTGAATACTCCAAAAAATGCTCTCCCAACACAAAAGCCCCAATTTGTGGCTTGAAATTGCAACCAGAAAGGGGCAAAATTACTAAAAGCCCCAAATCTGCAATTTTTGAACAAAAGCCCCAAATTTCAGACTAGATCTGCAGATTGTCTGCAAAAGCCCCAAATTTTAGACAAAATCTGCAATTTTTGCTCCAGATGTAGCTCCGAAACTACACAATGATTGCAATGTCTGCAACATACAAAATGCCCCAAATGTACTCCCAAAAAACTGAGCCAAACTATGGTTTTCTGCAAGATATGCCTGCCAAAGAACACCTGCAGATGAAGGAACCCCGTGCAGATCTGCAGATACAGATCTGCAAGTACAGATTGTACGGATGAGCAGGTTGTTGCCACACGTGTGGTATTGAAGATCTGCACGCAGATCTATGGAAGGTACGGCTGGTACAGTAAGTACGGAAGCAACGATTGCACGCATGGTTTGGTACGGTACGGTACTTATGATCTGGTACGGCAAGTACGGAAGCAACAGCGCAGGTCCGGTCAACTATGACGAGCTGTACGGCGAAACTGTACGGGGGCTGTACGGCTAACCGCACAGTCTGGCGACGATGTACGGCCGACGATGTACAGTCGACGATGTACGGTGAGCAGGTCTGCAAGGCATTGTACGGACGACGATGGAGTACGACAGAGCTGTACGGCGAGCTGATCTGTACGGCGCAACTGTACGGCAGGATTCCGTACAGCCGTACGGACTGTACGGATGAGATGATGCAGGCTGAAGCTGGAGTTGTACGGGGAGGTTGGAGCTGGAGGCAAAGAGTAGGAGCTGAAGGGAGCACGGAGCTCTTGAACCTGCTCTGATACCAAATGTGAGGAGATGGTGAGTGAGAGAGAGCAAGAGAGAGTGAGAGCTGGAAGCTGAAAGCTTAGTTGCAATAGAAGAGTGTGAGAGTACAACACAATGAGAGAAGGATAAGGTTTTGTCCTAGTGACAAAACCTTAGTAGTCACTAACCATAGTTAGTGAACTAACTGCGGTTAGGGGGAAAAACCTCCTAAAGAGGGAAAAGTGCCCCTAACTAGCTTATTATATTACATTGGTCACTGCTGAATTATATCTATAATTCTAACATGGTCTGCTTCTGGCAAGAGGGGGTGTACTATGAGATTAGAACTCTGTGAGGTGTGAGTCGGGATCCCATGTCGTGGCAGAGTAAGTTGCATTTATTTAAACGAGTTGTCTTAAAATTTTAAACAATGACCAGATTCACAAATTGAGCAACGAAATTCATGAATAATGAATTGGGAGTCATTTAGTACGAAAATTGTGTGTTAAAAAATAAGCGCTTGTACAACATATGATATCATTTTTCTCAAAAAGAACGACATGTGTTATATTTTTCTGTATGAAAAATTTATTGTGTTTAAAACCACATAAGATTATACAAAATTCCTTTGTTTGCTCAATTAAGGCTGAAGATCACCCTTGACATGATTGGATTTGACCTCTATGTAACGGCTACAATATCATATATACTCACAACATGGACATGGACATCAAATATACCAAAGTGATGATTGTTGCATCACTGAGTGTTGTCTCTAATGTAATAAATTGACCAATTGACACAGAAAAGAAGGTGGCCATCAGTGAATGATGGGGTTAGTAATCATGCTAAGAAGACCTGACTTGGCACTGTAACTTGACCAAAACTACCCTTGCTTTTACCTTAGATAGGTCTTCTTCAAAACCAACATTTGCCAAGGCCTGACCTAGTCTTGGTACAAGCCGACATCATTATAAATTCAACAATGCGCACTCAAATTTCACTGGAAGGTGAAGCAAGATCAGCTCAAGGAGTAGATGCATGAAGCTGCGCAGTATAGTTTTAGAATTCTCAACCACAAGGTTCCTTCCGGAATGCTTCTCATTGTCATGATGGAGAATTTGCTCAAACATCAATGCTCTGGATGCATCCTGATCACAGAAGGCTATTTTGCTGATAATGTCTCCTAGGAATCTTGAACACATACGGAGTATTATGGAGGAAGTAAGTCACATGTTAGTCTGATACTACGACTGTAGAGGAAAATTTTCTCTCTTTTTCCGTTGATATCACAACATCATGCACATCTTCTTGTTATGTTCTTATTTAGCACCACAGAAGTGGGAACTCTGAAGAGTCAAGATGAGAGTTTCTCTAGATTGCTTAGCTGGACCATGGCATGATTATTTGCTTTGATGCTCTGCCATGCCATAAATGGTACTTGATACTTTATTGTTTCCTGGACGAATGCTTGTCTGCACTTACATGCATGCTATGAAATCCATCTTCACAAAGAGCATAGATAAACATGCAGATTCATAATCTTGTTACAATGTGCAGAGTTTGTACGAGCTGGTTTGTTCGTATCTACAAAAGTGATTCAACTGCATGCCGGTAGATAGTATATTCAAATATCAGAGATTCAGAATCCAATATGATCCCTTTAAGAGGTCTGGTGGATCATATTATGAAAAGGCTTCCATCTAAGGAGCATACATATGACAACCTTCAAGCTACCAATGTATTAGAATTCGTAGTGTGCTGGCCTGTCTAACACAAAGACGGAAAATATATTTATTTCCTTCTTTGTTTTGTTTTGAGAGCTGGCTTTTTCAGTGTGGCACTTATACCCAACCAGACTTCTCATGGAGAACTCTTCCCTGCACCTTATGTATTCGGCGCCACCTTAAGTGTGGACTCCCTGTTCACAATATACTAATGTCAAATGATAATTCGCCTAAACATATTCTAGCAGCTTGCAAAATTTGCGGGCATGGAAACACGTTTGTTAGTTGATGGAAAAAGGAGGCCAACATTAAATTTGTTTAGACGGATACTTTACAATCATCTTAGAAAGTACTACTTCCAATGATAGGCCTATGTCGACTGGACAGCTTAGGAATTGGACTTGCATGTTTTCTTGATAGCTTGCCACAGACAAAATAATTTTTGATGGGTGGAAGCCCATGCAAATTTTTAATGGCAATCCATCCAAAGAAGCCATCTATCGTGTGGAAGACACATTCAGCGCAAATTACAATCGAGGACTTTTATGAGATGTTCAAAATAGCAGACATCTACTTGTCATTGTGTATCAATGCAACAACATAAAGTCCACTAGATCAATGTGGGATGCATTGATTCAGTTTAATGACAATTTAAAACCTATATGGTACTTGGGAAGCTCTCTCTTTAGTGGACTGGCTGACATTTGGGATTTCCTGCTTTCAACTAAACTTCAACTTCTTGGCAACACATTAAACTATTTGTTTTGATGTCCTGTTTAGCACACCTGAAGCGTACCACTCTTAACTTCATACCTTCACCAATTGTAACTCACAGAACATGTAAATTCAAGTTCTAGCTTTTCACTCTTTTCAACCAGTCCATATATGCCAAGGCTTGAAAAAGGCCTTGTAATTTTCATGCTTTGATGAAAGATTTACTGTGCAGGGCTTATCAAATTTCCTCTGCTGCATTGCTGCTGGTTCAGATGGCTAGAGTGCAAATCAAGGGCAGGTTTTGGGATATTGGATTTTAGGCCTGATTCTGTCATGGTTGTCACAACCTCCCTTGGTAGGATTTTGTTCAGTTGAAACTGAAGGGTAATGCTTGTGGCGGGAATGAAGTATTTAACGTTTGCTACATTGAAGGCAATTTAATGTTTCCAGCTCCCAGAATAAGTTCAACAGTGAAAGTTGGCCAATGTATATTAATCATAACTTGCCAGATTTAGTGGTCTGAAGTTCTAATCAGCAATGGAACCACTAGAGAAAACTTTGTACACAAATGTCCCAAATCTGGGGGTTTCTCTTTTCTATATTCTTATAATCCTTCTTGTAATTGGTTCTTTCATATGTCATCTTTGTGTTGTCATGTGTACTGTCATTAGTGGAGGTGGAAGGGTGAAGAGCTTTCCTGGGCCCTGATCATAAGGACCGTGGCTAGGTTGGATTTTCTCTGGATGCAAGTGTTAGACAGTGTGTTGAAGTGGCAAAGAACTTTTGTTAACAATACTATGTTGAAACTCACCAATATTTGCCCCATTAGAAGGACAGACCGAATTTGTTGAGGATTTTGGGATTGATAAATAGATATGAATGATTGGTGGCTAAGTTATTTGTAGGATTGATTGTGTGTGTTGTCAATCGAATTTTGGATTTTGAACTGTGTTCTCATTGTTTGTGCTTGAGCATGATTTATATTCAGGCATGTACAAAGTCACGGAATGCGAAGTTCAGATATGTTTGCAGTGATTTAATTCAAAGTTTCTGAAGGTGTTGCTTATTCTTTTGAAGCACATAATTATAAGGTATTTAGTTAGCCTTGTCAAATCACATTGGGGACCTTGAAAAAAAAGTGTGCTCCTTTGCCCTTTCCCCTCTGCTTGCAACAAACTCAGACAATTAGAGTGGGACTTAAGGAGAAATGGAGAAGCTCAAGGAGAACATCTTAACCAAGGAAAAAGCAATCCCTATATCAAAACGTGAAGCACTCCAAATAAATCGATTGCCTCAATAGCAAACAAATGCCCTACTATTGAAGGCTGATGGGATCCTAAAACAGGTGGTAATCTTAATGGTGAATCAACACAATTCAAAAGAGCTTGGAAAAGACGAAGTAGCCTCAAGGAGACTTAACATAGTTGAAAGTATATCTTGAAAGGCTACAAACCAAATACATGGTTAATCACCAATCACTCTGATGTCATATTGGAGCAAGCTATCTCAACAAGCAGAACGCACTTTTGAGTATCAAATCTAGTAGGCTTCGAGGGCATTTCAAAAGGGGATCATGACTTCGAAGATGCTCAAGATGACTTGTTGGAAGGCAACCTTTTGAATAGAATCATGCCCACCAACTTGATGGTCTAGGATCTCTCACCTTGTATTACAAGAGGAAACAACTTTGAATGGGTGCCCTCCAACTGTAGCTGATAACCCCCAAGCTTAAGCCAACCAACACTTGACTTTGGCAAAGACATCTCTTAAATAAGAATTCGGCTTGAAAATATTAGAATGCATTCTAGAAATGGACAATCCTAATGTCGGAATGGAAGATTTTGAATTGAAAGAGAGATGTCATTGATGATCCAACCCCCTCTCACTTTCACAATCTTCTCCTTTACCCATTCTTTGCCTAGAAAACTCTCTTCAACTAAGCTACCCCTTGACACAATATTTGTGCCCCTTGACACTTATCCTCCATTCTTTTAAGAAAGATTTGGAGGTTTTAGGGAACAATTTATGGGACAAAAAACAAGTTGGCCCAAATAGTTTCTTGAAAAAGGAAGTAAAGGATTTCAAGAAGAAAGTACCCAAAGGGCAAAGGGGTGGTTACTATAGGCCTAATTTTTCTCACCAAGCAAGCTACGGGGTTCAACCCCATTGGAGGACCCGCTACTTGAAAGCTCTTTTTGGCCTGGTTGTAGGAAAGGCTATAGTGATTGGTTGGTTTTGGTGGAGATGATAAAATGCTATTTTTGGCGTGCTCGTTGATATTCAAGTGCGTTGTAATTTTGTCCCCATCCAATTGGTGCTTGCTATTTTTGTCCTCATTCTTTTCTCCCCCTTTCTCTCTCTCTTCTTTTTCTTCGTCTTCTTCTTCCAGGGCAGCTCTCTTCTTCTTCTTTTTCTTCTTTTTGTTCTCTCTCTCAGCTTCTAGGGCAAGCCTTTTGAATGTATTCAACTTGTTTGTTTTGTAGCAATACTACATTGCTTCCAAGTTAATTGCCAAGTTGCCTCTCCTATTGTTCTATATATGCCACTTGCTTGCTTGCTTATGTTATGCTTGCCTTGCATGTGTATGCCACTATAGACTTGGTCAATGGATGCTGCTTTTTTTTTTTGGGCAAAAAAAGAGTGATTATATTAATTTAAAACAGTTTTGTGCATCTTCAAAGATCATCCAAAATAGGAGTGTTGCTCACATATGCACTTCTTGTCTTACTACAAGAGTGACAAAAACCAAAACCAGTAGTTTCTTCACTAGATATTGAGAGAAGCTTGTCAGATATGGAAGGAGAAGCTAGAGAATTCCCCCTTGGAGTCAATGGTGTGTATTGAATCAATAGCAGAGCAACATTAATAACTTCAAGAAAAGTGTCTTGTAGGAGCATCAGAAACACCCTGAATAGGGTCAATAGAGATCTCATCCAAATCCTATAGCTGAGTAGGTAGCACCACAACAAATCTCTGGGTCTGGAAGGAAGGGAGGCTGATGATAACTCGAGTCTTTTGGTTGGAAGGGAGGAGAAGTTAAGAAGTTTCTTGTCTCTATTTGAGTTCTTTGTGGTCTCTGATTCCAAAATCAATCAAGAAGAAACCACTGTAGTTTGGTTGGGGTGGGATGCCTTACTTGAATGGTATACAAGGTTTTCTTTCAAATGGATCAAAGCTAATGAAATTATTAGATATTTAGGATGCCCCATTTGATTTACTATTGGTTTGAAATATAATTTTGAGTGGTGCATGTCCAAGATACAGAGTAAGTTTCTTGCATGAAAGAATTCCAATTTATCTTTTACTGGTAGGGTAGTTGTTGATAAACAAGTACTGATATCTATCTCAATGTATGTAATCTCTACCTTTCCTTTCTTTGATAATGTACTGAAGAAAATGGAAATGTATATTAGAAATTTTGTATGGAGGGAGCAATCATATGCCATAGATTGGAGTTATATGGTGGCTAGTAGGAAGGAGGGTGGTCTAGAAGTGCAAGAAAATAATTGCTAAATGGTTCCTTAAACTTCATTGAAGTCAACCATGGGCAATAATTGCCAAGTATTTGATTGAGCTAAATAGTCCTAGAGGGGTCAAGGCTCCTTGACAGGACATAGTTCTCTCTAATTATAAAGTCAAATTTCCTCAATCTGAACTACTCAATAAGATGATTGTGAAATGGAAGCTCATTTTAAGGATGTCAATTGGTGAGCTCGGGCCAGTTACAAAGGGATACTGTATTTGGTCAGTTTGGATTGTAGAATGGTCTTCTAGAGGCTTATTTCAACCAATGGTAATTGCTTCTTATCAGTTAAAGAGGATGTGTGCAAAAGGATTGGTTAACTTTAGGAGCATTTGGGACTCTAGCGGTTGTAGATGGTTGGGAGCAACGATGATTTTTGCAAGTTAGTTTCGTTAAGAAGCTAAACTTTTATATTGGTGTCGAAAGTTTGTATGCTTTAATAAAAGTAAATGTTTGAAACATTCGCTAGAATTTGAAACTTTTATGCAAAAAAATTTAAAGTGTTGCCAAGATTTACATTTTTTCTTTCAAAATTCAAGAGAAAATATATCCAAAAGTACTACATTCTACCAATACTGTGAAACTAAATAAATGAGCTTGAAAACTTTCGCCAAGATTTTATATTAATATATAAGCATATCTTCGATAAAAACATCCCTAGTTGGGAGAGGATTTGATTGCCAGGCAGTACGGCTTGTCTGGTCAAAGCACAATAATGCAGAGTCTCTTAAGAAACATTATAAATGAGTGGTCAAGTAATGTGGTCTATTTGGATAGAGGAGACTTGAGAGGATTTGTAAATGTTGTTGGCAAAGAGATCAGCAAATGCTCTTAAAATGGTAGCACTTTTGGTAGGCACAATGAGCTATGGAAGGTGTGGTGGGTCATCAAGGTGACAATAATTACTTGCACATGAATAAGGATAAATAAGATGAGTTTTTACTGGAAGTACAATCATGGGTATTGTTTTCAAGAAGTGGAATTTTCTTTGAGACTGGCTCTCAATTCTGTTAAAGTAGGCAACATGTGGGTGATAAGTTGTAAGACGGAATGATATAGAACTCTTCATTGTAACTATCTCTTATTAGATTGATCTTTCTTTTTTCTTATATTAATATATAGAACGTATTTTTGCAAAAACCTCATTGATTTGTGAAGGAGTGGAGGGATTTATTTGATTGAATTTCCATTGTTATTCTGCTGATACAAGAAAGCTCAGCCTAATATGTAACCCTAGAGAACTTAAAATCAAAGTTCCTATGATAAAGAAAGCTCAGCTTATATACAAAAAGCTGTTACAAAAGGCTCAGCTTATATACAAAAATCTTAGCTCAGTGGGGTGAGCTAGGTGTTTTGTCGATACAAGAAAGCTCACCTCAACTGGTGAGCTAGGTACCCAAAAATGGTAACTTGACACTATGCTAAGCTGGTGAGCTACCCACCTTTTCTAAAAACGACCTTCATCTTGTCTCAATTGCACCTAACGTCATAAAAACTCTCATAAGATAATTTCTTTGGCCTTGTCAACCTGGGAGCTATGCGACCCATATAGAATCCACAAATAAACAACATCGGTGTGGGACTCAAATGCAATTCTTAGGTGAATTCAATCATCAGGATGATCGCCCATCCAATTAAGGTCCATCAGCATCTCATCCACTCTATGATCATGGGAGAGAACTACCAATACTTTGGAGATATCTAGGAATAAGAATGGAATCAACTGAAGATGGGACATAGCCAAAGGGTGGAGACAAGGATCAAGCAAGAGGAGGGTGGAGCTGTGTGAAGTCGACGAAGGTGGTGGAGATGAGGGTAGGGTAGTGCAAAGCCAACAAAGGTGTGGAGATGAGGGTGGGAGATGATGGAGCAATAGATGAGAATGGAGCTATGAGAATGGAGCTGTGTGAAGTCGATGAGGGTGGTAGAGACGATGGTTGACAAAGGTCATGGAGATGAGGGTGGGAGATGACGCTACATTAGCACTTAAATAGCCAGTACCCACCAAGCCACCTCAATGAGCTTGTCATACTTCTAGTTAAGCTATTTTGATCAAATTGCCAGCAATTAAGCTACCTAATCACTTCAGAAGGGGCATCTAAAGAAACTTTTTTCCAATGTGGCACTTCATTTTGATGAGGGAAAAGCACAAAAGTCCCAACACCCTTTGGCCAGGTAGCCAAGCATGTGATTAATTGGTGGCTTGAATTTTGATTAATTGAAGATGGCTCATTATTATTTGGATGGCACCACCGAGCTTCCAGTCACATGCTGGCTCAGGTTGGCTCATGATTATTTGGTGGCGGCCTCCAGTCACCATGCTAGCTAAGATTTTGATTAATTTAAGGTGGTTTATTACGATGGCGCATGACTATTTGGATGGCACCACCGGGCCTGTGCTGGCTCTGATTTTGATTAGTTTAATGTGGCTTATTAAGATGGCTCATAATTATTTGGATGGCACCACCGGGCTTCCAGTCACTGCGCTGGCTCAAGATAGTTGTAAACATCATGCAAACCAAGTGACTGTAGGAGCTCGGTATAAGCTTGGTGCCTAAAAAGTAGCAACATTAAGGCATTACACTTAATCCTAATCAAGATCCAAGGGCTGCCACTTAGTCCTTACCACATCATCATTTTGCTCTTCGCTCCATCATTATTTTAAGTCTCCATTTCTCACCTATTGAGTGCTAGCATGGTGGCAAGTGATGACTAGCCCAGTGGTGCTATTTTCCAAGTAGTTAAATTAGTTTAGTTTATGAGTAGCTAAATTAGTTTGGTTCAATTTTTGGGCTATTTACTAGTAGTTAAATTAATTTGATAGTTTAGTTTCTGGGGTTGTCTTAGATTGTGGTCCTCCAAAACTAGCCCTGTGGTTTTAACAGCAATAGATAATTCAGCTGGTTAATGTGATTGTCCTAAATTGAGTTTTGTTATTGTCTAATTATAGAAATTGATATAGGTGGTGAGCTCTAGGTAGATGATAGGTGGTGAGTTGTCAGTACATGACATGATAGATTGTAGATAGTCTAATGCACAAAGATGCAGCATAGAGATGGCACCAAGAAAATTTTTTAACTTTGTGCAGCCACTGCATTAAAATAGAACCAACGAGGTGGTTGCACAAGGAAATACATTTAGGATTAAATTTTGACCACTTGTTTTAAACTCGATGCAAAATATATAATCAATTGTGGGACTCAAATGTGCGTCTCAAGCCAAATAACATAAATATATTTTCTTTGGTCTAATTAGGAGTAGCTATAGCCACCTCCAAAAACCAATGCGCTGGTCGCACGAAGGCAATGTGTGGTGGTTGTGAATCTAGATCAATGTGGGAGAGCTAAGTGAAGATGACATGTGGCGAGCTATCAATAGATGATAGGACAGATTGTGGATGGTCTGATGCAGCATAGAGACTACATGAAGGAGGGTAGATTTGCTTGTGTAATGATATGTGTTGAGCTCTACGGTGTTTTTTTGAAATATTGCATCTCATTATTACGTTGGGAAATTTTTGGCGAGAGCATGAGCCAGTCCCAAATTCAAAATATCAACCACCAGCGTGTCGTGTTGGGGCCTCAAAACTACCCCTAAAATAGTTTCATGATTGGCTACACCCGATCATGCATTGACCCATTTACATGCACACATTTTGGATAACTTTTAATACACCAAATATTGAGTACCATGTGAGGCAATCTGGCTTGGGGATCCTCTAAGGTACAAAGATTTGATTCCTTTCAAGCAATAAATAAATGGAGAAAATATTAATTAATTCTCAATTAATATTTTGATAATCTCTCTCTCTCTCTCTCTCTCTCTCTCATCAATGCAATGCAAGTTCACCCTGGTCTTACAAGTTACTGCTCAACATGATTACACACACCAAGCAAGTGAATTCAGCTGCACAAGCTCAATTGTCCCAGGACAATCAACATTTTCCAGTTTACGAAGCATTTTCTAGGCTCAATTTTCCCAAGACAATCAACATTTTCCCTCCTCTATACCAGTATTTAGGGGCCAGCCAGTCTTGGCTCTCATTTTACTTCTTCTCTTTACGTTATTCTTCTCTTTATGTTCTAGTTGTGGGTCTTTATGTCTCCCATTTGTCTTACATATTGTGATTCCGTATTCCTTATCAAATGGGAGACATTCAATATGCAAATATTGTCAAAGTACAAAAATATTTGAAAGTGTTCCTCAACCAATAAAATTTGATTGCAGAAAATTTTAGCTTGGCAAAACTATTGAAAGATTATTTACAACTTTGTTTCTTCTGTGTTGTTGGGGGGGGGAGGGAGAGAGAGAGAGAGAGAGAGAGAGAGAGAGAGAGAGAGAGAGAGAGAGAGAGAGAGAGAGAGAGATCACATAATGAACTAAGCTATGAATTTTGACAGAGAGGGAGAGAGGGATTAAACCTTGATAAATATTTTAAAATAATGCTTTGGTTTTCTCTATGAGGGGGTAGGGGGAAGAGAGGAAGGGAGAGATATCATATCCTAAACTAAGCATGTCAAAATATTTTTTGTTTTTTCATGTGAGGGGATGGCTTGAAGGGAAGAGAGAGAGAGAGAGAGAGAGAGAGAGAGAGAGAGAGAGAGAGAGAGAGAGAGAGAGGAGAGTCAGAAATAGGTGAATAATGAAGAAATTTAATTAACAAAGGTGGAAAAAAGGGGGAAATTTTGGAAAAGGAAAAAAGGGGTTGGAGGAGAACTTCTAATAAAAAAATTAAAAAATTAAGTAGAGCAAATAAACATTAGTAATATAAGAGTAACAAGGATTTAATTAAAGGGGGAAAATTTTGACATTAAAAAGGTTAGAAAATTTGGGGAATAATAAGGGAGAAATGAATTTTTTTAATTAAAAAGGAATTTAGAGAGAAATTGGGAGAAAGGACTACTAAAAAGGGAGAACTTATAAGGAAAATAAACAGTTGGGGGGGGGGGAAGGGGGAAGGTAGATTGCATGTAAAGGGGGAAGGAATAGGAAGAGTGTGTGTGTGTGTGTTTCCTAATATGTGTATGGGAGTGTTTTTCCTAATATGTGGAGATATTGGTATTCTAGTACAAAAAGTCACCCCGTGTGAGTGTTTTTCGTAATATGTGCAAATGTTGGTATTCTAGTGCAAAAGCCACATTGACTTTAGGCTAGTGTGATGTAATTTGGGATTAGTGGATGGTTTATAACTCTTGCAATAATTTAAAGTAGGTTAATTTGAATTTTTTTTGAGATTTCTTGTTGAAGAAGTACATGTCATTGTAAGTTATCATGTAATGAAATCTTAAAGTAGCTTCACTTTGAATACAAATTACAAGACATAGAAATGTGAATGATCTTGTAGTAGCATTTCAGTTTTATATTTGAATTTTATGTAGGTTTGTCATATTTTTGAAGAATATATTATATCACTTTATTTTTAGTATAGTTTGGTATTTACAAAAATATCAAAAGTGATTAACAAAATCAAATAATTAAATTTACAGTTTGATATTCACAGTTTGTGTATGGCCAAATTAAATTCTTATGTATATTTAACAGATGTCAATGTTCATGATGGTAAAAGCAATAATTTTGTGTCAATTGATATGTCTCCTATAAGTGTACACAATACTAGCCCCACAATTCTACATGGGGTTGCGTCTTTGTTGAGTTGCTCCCCTCCTCCTACCTTCAAGGGTTGTAATAATAGGGCTTCCATAAAAATTTGTTTATATGAGAGTGCACTCGTACAAGACAAGAAGCCAAAAATAGGAGACCTAGTAGGAGATAACTCTAACTCTAATCCATCCTTGGAATATTTACCATCCACACCTATTGCTAGTTCATTTGAGAGCTAGATAGGAGAAGATAGTGCTGCAAAACATATACCTTACTCTTAAGAATAGTCTTTGAGGAGAGGGTGCTTAACAAGTATGGCAATTTTATGCTATAAAACATGTCCTATTGCAAGAATTCGGAAGTAGACTTAGCTAATAGGAGAGGTTTAGGTAGCATTACTCTCCACATTAACAGTCTTCTTGAAGACCCTTAACATAGGTGATTGTGATTGAATTTTGAACTTTTTTGTGTGTGTGAGGAATGCTAGAAGTTATGGTGGCACAAGTGATCACACCATTATATTTGATCCATCCACAGGCATAGAAAGGGTACCAACTTTCCTTATTGAGACATCAATTTATCCAAAAAAGACCATTTAAGAGCACAAAGGAAAAATGCACAAATCTGATTAACAAAGGGGAGGGCAATCAGCTCATAGGCAAGAATTGATGTTTCTATGATGAAGTTGGACAAATCCTTTAACCAAAGTGATGAGGTAATCATTGATGATGGTGCTCTGGCAGATGGTGCTGAACTCAATTACCTTAAGCATTGTGTATATTGCCCACCAAATAGAATTATAGATTTACTTATAAATTTTGTGGTTATAGCTTACATTTTGGAGCAATAGGATCTATGACTTCTTAAAAGTGGATGAGAAATAAAAAACTTTTGGCATTTTCAATTTGTTATTTGCAATGTTGATTGCAAAAGGAGTACATGCCCCATAGTGCTTAACATGCTTGATGTAAAAAATCATAGATCTAGTACAAAATCCATCTATTTAAAGCAGCCTAACCAAGGTTTTCTTGACTCATATACAACAACTTGGATATGGAAAGCAATAGATTTTTTCCAATCGGATATTGTCTACTTGGTACTTTGAATATTGCCTAGTCTTTGGATACCACCTCGGACCCCTCTCCAAACCGTGGACTAGGCCACCCCAAGAAAAAGGTGTCCTTCTCAAGCCCTCAGATGCTGAGATGGCAGACCCACCAATAGAGAAGACTAAAAGATCTTGCAGGAGTAAGTGGTCGCCCTCGGATTTTCCCATCGGCTCGGGGCAATCGGCTCGGGGCAAGAAGACTATTCGGTCATTTAGGACCTTGCTCATCGTTCTTTGAGCATCATGCTCCCTCAACTAATAGCATTAAGCCCTAAGGTGAGACGTGAGTTGCAGCAAGGGCTCTCAACAAGGAGGAACAAGAAAAAGGGAAAGGTAAGAGAGGTATCTTCTATCTCTGAAGAAATTGATCGGCACCCACATACAGTCGATGTCATCATAGATAATCGCCATGTCAAAAATGTGTGTGTTGATGGGGGAGCTGCATGTAATATCATGGTGCCCCGAATCATGAAGAAATTGAATTTGAAATGTACAAGGCGTTCCTCCACTCGAATCAAGGTAGCAGATGGTTGACGACTCGCCACCTTGGGAGTGATTGAGGATTTGCCCATCACTGCCAATGGGTTGACCACCACCGTCAATTTCTATGTAGTGGACATTGAAGATACAGGTAGGAGTTACCCAACCATACTCGGGAGACCATGGTTGAGAAAGAGTGATGCAGTCAGCTATTGGAAGATAGGACACATGTCTTGTGGTGCTTCTAAGGAGAAGATCCTGGTGCAACCAGGTGCCACGGAACCAGAAGAAGAAGAGGAGCAAGACAATGATACTCTCTCATCCTCGGTGTCTGAATCAATGGAAGAATCAGACCGGGGGGAGGAGTTCTCAGAGGAGGAAGTTTACATGATGGAAGTGTCTCGACCCCGCCAACTGCAGAAAAGATAACAGCTAGTCCTCAACACACTGCTTAAGCGTAGGCCATTTTCAATTACAATTGGATGCCTACTTGTTTCGACCAACTTTACGATGAAGGGTGGGGCTTGTCCCCCTATATTGTCACTAGGGAATCCAAGTGGAAGCAAAAAATGCATGTAGAGGAGAGAACTTTTTTAATTAATTAATTAATTTATTTGTTCAAAGTTTCCAATTGAAAAAAAATCCCCACAATAAAAAATTCTCAAGAACATTTTCCTAAAAGATTTTTTTAAATAAATGAATTTTAAAAATCAACATAGCCTTAATTTATATTCAATTGACCTATATATCTTATATAAATTTAAATCAATACATACAAAATAATCTAATATTAATCTAACTAGTTAATTAATCTAAATCGAACTAATCAACCTTATATTAGTTAGTATATTATTTTAATTAATTAAAATCTATTTATATTATAGATTTATTTAATTAATTTAATAGATTAATTTAAAAATAGTAATCAATTAGTTTAAATAGAGTAACTTAAACTAAATAGATTTATTTTAATTAATTTAAATAGATTTAATTAATTTCAGTAGAATAATTTAAATAAAATGATTTAAGTAAATTAACATAAATAGATTCATTTAATTGATTTACTATTTTTAATTAATTTAAATAGATTAATTTTAAAATAGTAAGTAATTAATTTAAATAGATTAATTCAATTAGTTTAAATTAATTTAGACAGATTAAATTTAAGTTAAGTTCATTTCAATAGATTAAATTAATTAAAATAGGTTAAATTAACTCATCTTCATTTAATATGTAAGTAATCTTTTTTTAATCTAAAGTTAATCTAATAATTTACTAATTGCCTTTAATTAATTTAATTTAGATTAACTTAAATTAAATATATTAACTTAATTAATTTAAATAGATTTACTATAAATTAATTTAAATTAATTCAATGAGATTAAATTTAAATAAATTAATGTAAGAGATTAAATTTAAATCAATTAATTTAAATAGATTAAATTTAAATAAATTAATTTAATTAGATTAAATTAATTTAGTTAGATTAAAATAGTTTAAATTAAATAGATGAAATTAATTTCAATAGATTAAATTACTTAAAACAGGTTACATCTACTCATCTTAATTTTAAAAGTAAGTAATATTTTTTAAATCTAATAATTTGTTAATTCCCTTTAATTAATAAATTAAAATGATTATAGAAATAAATTTTTTATGTAGCTTAAATTAATTAATCTAATTGATTAATTAGATTAAACTAAATTAATGTAATTTATCTAATTAAACTAAACTAAACTAAATGGAACTAAATTAATCTAACTAAAGTAAACAAAATTTAACTAAATTAACTAGATAAATTAATCTAATGAAGATAAATTAATTTAAATTTAACTAAATTAAACTAAACTAAACGAAATCTAACTAAATTAATCTAATTAAACTCAATTAAACTAAATGTAACATACTTAATCTAACCTAACTGATGACTAACCTTAAGTAAGCACTAACCTAGCCAAACTACTAACCTAACGTAAGCACTAACGTTACCTAACCACCAAGCTAATCCAAACTAGCCTGTGACCTAACCCGTAACCTAACCGGGGGCCAAGATGGGGAAACCCCAACATGCATCTTGGCCCCTCCATGGACTCATCTTTTAAAAGCTCGCGTTTTCGTGGCACAAACTGCATCCAAAAGATGTTGCTAGATGGTTTGCTCTTTCGATCAGTAGATCGTTTTCAGGCCTTAGACTTTTCGACTTTGCGGGTTGGCATGGATATCGCAGCTTGAGAAAGCCCATTTGCAGATGGCAAACGTCATCATTTCCTTGCTCCATCCATGAATTCCAACACCTCTTCATGTGCTCCCAAACAGAAGCGCATTCAACTGCAGCAAGCTTTCGTTGGCAATTGCTTAGGAGAGCAAGTGAAAGCCGAGAGCCCTGCGCACTGCAGCAGTAGCCACCACAATTCAGGTCTCCTCCTTTTTGCACTACATCTGTTTCTTTGCAAGGCGTAATCTTTCTCGAAAGCTCCCATTTTCAATAGCCTCCTGTTTCCCTGCAGCTCATCCATCGACGACCAAGGAAAACGGCTCTAGAAACGGCTTGGCGAATCCGAACGATGCATCCTATGATCATCATCCGCGAGCAAAAGTCCGACGGCTGGATGCCGATGCCCGTCCAATCCACATGTTGAAAGGACTCGTCAAAGCATAAGGCCTGAATGGTTGAAGAGCTACGGTGGTACATCGCCATGAACCTCGATGCTTCATCGACAGCTACCAAATCAATTCCTCTTCTCCATACTTTCATAGAATTTCTTTCTGTCATCGACACTCCTAGCCTCGGACACACATACAGATGCAGATAAGACCCGTCTTGGCTTTCACAAAGATCATAAGTTGCCCCGACTTCATCAACAGCACCCTCTCCAGCCTCTCCAAGATTGGATCTAAGATTATCAGCTCCACGGCCGCGGCACTAAATGACGGAACCAATGCACATCTAGACTGAGTGCACCTCCTCCACATCTCGTTTCGACGGAACCATCTCGATTGCTTTCCAAGTGACTCTTTCTGCCTCTAACCCTTCCTCCACATATTTCAAAGTTTACTTTGTGTTGCTCATCAAGTCTTTTGCGCTCTGCATCCAACCGCCGGCCGAAGCTCCAAAACTCTTCTGCGATCTTGGTTCAACAGTCAACTTTTGCATTCCGGTCGCTTTCAATTCATGGATGTATTTTACATTGTTCATGATCTGGCTTGTAGTCTAGCGTGGTTTATAGTTTTCAGTTCATGCGATTCTCGCTCTAGTCGTTTACTCCGTTTACGAAAATTTGAGGGTTTTCAATTTTTGAGCGAAAATGGACGAGCGGACAAAAAGCGGGAGGGTCATAATATATAGGCTCAAGTCATTTTTGGAGAGCATAAAATTTTAAATTATTTCAAAGAATATGTACTTACATATGAAATATTGATGAACAGAGATAGATATAAATATACTTTTATATAATATACATATATAACGTCCAAATGGTGACTTATTTTGACTTTCAAATATCTTTTCTTTTTCTTTTACCATTGATTGGATCATGAAATTTTGAGCAAATATCCTCTTTACAGTTTCTCAGGATGAGCTAAGAAAAATATATAACGTCTTTTTAATAGCCTCTCTGAGTGTATTTTGCTAAAAGAATAAGGTTTGAAGAGCTTGTCCTAACATTATTCCGCCGACGGAATATCCTTGGAGAGCCTACACAGAATGGGTCATAACTTTTACTCCTTAGCTCAGATTGAGGAGCTGTAAAAAGGAAAAATATTCAAAATTTCATGATCTATGCAATAATAGGCTTAAAATTGCATTTTTTATAGGGATAGAAGAGATAAATTAAAAATTTCAAGATGTATATGAGAGTTACAACTTTTTCTAATTCATATTTGGTAAGAAGGAGTTCAGTAGGGACCACATTTCCTGAAAAGTACTTAGGTTTGGAGAATTGGAAATATTTTAAAAATACTTCCCTTGCCTTCCCATATTTGATAATTGACTAGAGATTAATTTATGATCGATAATAATGGCTTCAATTATGAGATTTTCAATATCCTTTTCCTACTCATCCAAGGAATATGGTATACATTGTTACATGAGAGCTTCTCAATACTTCAAATATGGGATTGCTAAAGCTAAGGAAAACCCTTTTAAATCGATTGAATTACCATAATTCTCAAAAGAGAGTATGGTAGCAAAGGGTTGTCGTACACAATTGAGAGTGCATAATCGCCTAGCCTACATGGGACACTCTTCCACACATACCATGCATGTGGGAGGATGCATTTATTGGGAGAGACCCTTTCTCTTGGCTATAAAAAGAGAGGGCTATTCCTTGATGGAACACGCTCATTCTTGTAAAGCCACCTAGCTAGTACTTTGATTTCCCCCCCCCATCCTTCCTTTCAAATAAAGCATGACTCTCTTCCCTTGATGTCTCCATCTCTACATTCCACCTCCCATCATGTACATGCTCCTCTTTTCCCTCTCCCTTCCCCCTTGTGGCATAGTCCCTCTCTTCATTCCCACCCCTCTTAATCCTTTTTTTTCCACCTATCTTAATGCTTCTTCCCTCATGTTTCCTTTTCCTCTATGGCCCTCGAGCATCGCCATGCCTTGCATCTAGCATCATGTCTCGAATTCTTTTCTAGTTAATAGAACTGGTGTGGCTGGTCGGATCTAAATCTCCATGGCTAGTAGTATAAAATTCATTACTCCTATGGGTGTAGTTCTGCAGCATCTTCCGTGTGCGGTTCTTTGCTTCTGTGCCTTCAATCTGTGTATCTCCTGCTCATAGTTCTCTGTCTCTGTGACTGCAGAACTTCTCAGTTTATGTGCCTTTAGCCTGTGGTTCTTGCGCATCTTTTGGGTTCTTGCGCCTTCAATCTACGTATCTCCTGCTCATAGTTCTCCGTCTCTGCGGCTACAGAACTTCTCTCTCTTTCCCCCTTCTCTATTTCCCCCTTCTCTCATTCTCTATTTCCGCATAAGCTTATGCTTTGCATGAGTATTTCTGCATAAGCTTATGCTTATGCATGAGATTATGCAGAAATAGAGAATGAGAGAGGCATAAGCTCATGGTTATGCTCATGCTTATGCTTCTCTCATTCTCTATTTCCGCATAAGCTTATGCTTATGCTTCTCTCATTCCCCCTTCTCTCTTTCCCCCTTCTCTATTTCCGCATAAGCTCATGCTTATGCTTCTCTCTTTCCCCCTTCTCTATTTTCCCCTTCTCTCATTCTTTAATTCTGCATAAGCTTATGCTTATGCATGAGCTTATGTGGAAATAGAGAATGAGAGAAGCATAAGCTCATGCTTATGCTTCTCTCATTCTCTATTTCCACATAAGCTCATTCTCTATTTCCGCATAAGCTCATGCTTATGCTTCTCTCATTCTCTATTTTCGCATAAGCTCATTCTCTATTTTCGCATAAGCTCATGCTTATGCTTCTCTCTTTCCCTCTTCTCTATTTCCCCCTTCTCTCATTCTCTATTTCCGCATAAGCTCATTCTCTAGCTTCTCTCTTTCCCCCTTCTCTCTAACTCTTATTCTCTATTTCCTCTTCTTCCTCTTCTTTCCTTTCCCTCTTCTTTCTTCTTACTATGCCTATGCCTATGCCTATGCTTATGTTTGTTTTTTTGTTTTTTGTTTTCATGTTTGTGTCTATGTTAGACATGGGATCACATCGCTCATCCGATGAGTACGGACAGCCTTGCAGGAGAAGAGCTCATGATCTTTATGCTTTAGAGGACTTTGATTCCTCTCAGGTGACTGCCCCAAGGACTACCCCTCGTCCGACTCCTCTCAGACCTAGCACTACGACTACCCCTGGTCTGACTCCTTTTCCACATAGCACTACGACTACCCCTCAGGGAACTCCTTTGCTAGCCGTCCATGGCTTTGTCGGGAGTCCCGATGAGTTTGTAGTGCAAATGAGTGATGAGGAGGCAGCAAGATTCTTCTCTCTGCTATCTTAGAGGACCTCAGCAATTCCCTCCCCTACACCGACGGGTGGACGTACTGCCCAACCATCCCCTCGTGCCCCTTCGACTGCGGGGTCATCACCTGCGCATGCCTCTCACAAGGAAAGGAAGAGTAGGATGGGCGGCTCATGTTGTGGTGACTTGGGAGATGTAGACGAGTCAGCACACTCACGCTCCTTTAGGTCTCCACTTGGTCCGGAGACACAGTATCAGTCAGGTCCCTTTCCCTCTCCTACTCCCACTGCTACTCCTCGCTCCGGAAGCGCTCGCGTAGCTTCCACTCCTTCTGACTCTGCTATCGTCAGTCCTTCTTACTCATCAGGGGATCTCTCCTATTAAATCAGATCTTCCGGAGAGATAATAGAAGATAAAAAGGGCAAAGCAGTGATGGCCGCCATGAGGAGGTTGATGAGTCATCACTTCAAGAGCGGCATAAATACCGATTGGCAGTATCAAGATGCCCAAAAGAAGCAGGCGGTCATCGATGAGTTGAAACAAAGATACCCTAGTCCACCAAATGTGGAGTTTAATGATGATTATATGCGAGAGCGCATGGGTTTGGTCTTGAAGCATCGTAGATCAACCTTGCGTACTTCCATCACAAAGGGGTTGGCTAAACCTAGCTGGGTAGACAAAGCTGATTGGAAGTACTTCAAGAAGCAACATAGGGACCATCCTGAATTGTTCGAGGGTCAGAGGAGGGCTGCGAAGAGACGGCTGGACGCCTTAGGTACTTCACACTTTGGTGCAGAGGCGGACGGTATGCATTCAAGGCAACCGTGGTAAGTCTAGTTCTTCTCATTTAATGTATTGTTCTATTTGTTTTACTACATATTACATGCACTTTAGCTAACTCTAACTCTCGTGAATTGGATCCACAGCAAACTGCGATGGGTCGTCTTCCTACAGGTGCAGAGACGCGACGCGCATTTCGGATAGGAACAAAGCCGTGGTTTATTGAGCAAGAGGCAATGGGAGCGACGGTCGATTGGGCTGAGGTGACTGCTCGCACGGTATAAGTTTACTCCTACTTGTAATCTCACTTTTTAATTTAAGTTCCAATCTAATTTTCGATTTATATGGTTCACTCTTACGGTCAAAGCTCAAGCGTCCCATCATCGGAGGCGAGCAATCAACAGGGCCAAGGATCAGATACAGGTGGCGAGGACGAGGGAGAAGACGCAGGTGTCGAGGACCAAGGAACAGGCCAACAAGACGAGGATGATTCAGATTCGGATGAGTAGTAGTGGTAGTAGCATTTTGTATATCTGCTCGTTTGAGCAATTTTGTATCGCCCTTTCGAAAGGGTAATTTTGTTACAAATAATGTTGTATATGTCCGACATGTATATGCTTTTGTTGCTCATCATTTCACAAGAGCGATTTTGTATCACCCTTTTCGCAAGGGAAATTTTGTTTTAAAAATCTTTGTTTTGTAATTACAAAAAAAAAAAGGATTAGTGGGGCTAAACATGGCCAAAAGGAAGCCCTATTTAGCCCCACTAACCCTTTTTTTTAGTTCTATTAATCGTCGCTATATAGCAACGTTTACCAGTGTCGCTATATAGTGACGATTAACAGTGTCGCTATATAGCAACGTTTTCTAGTGTCGCTATATAGCGACGCTTTATAGCGACGGTCCTTTTTCGACGCTTTTAGTGACACTTATAGCGACGTTTGCACTCGTGAAAAAAATAATAATAATGTAAAAAGCGTCGGTATTTTCGTCGAAAAATGGCCTACGCCTTGTAGTGGCTGGACCTACTACCCAGCTGTCCCCTCGTGCCCCTTCGACCGAGCGGTCATCACCTGCGTGTGCCTATCATAAGGGAAGGAAAAGTAGGAGGGGCTGCTTATGTTGTGCTCACTCAGGAGATGTAGACAAGTCAGCACACTCACATCCCTACAGGTCTCCACTTGGTCCCGAGACACAATTTTAGTCAGGTCCCTTGCCCTCTACTAGTCCCATCTACTCCTCGCTCTGGAAGCACTCGCACAGCTTCCACTTGCTCTGACTCTGCTACTACCATCAGTCCTCCTTACCCAGATGAGGACCTCTCCTATCAAATCACGGCTGTCGAAGAGATAATATAAGATAGAAAGGGCAAAGCAGTGCTTCTTTCCTGCTGATTTTCAGCATTACCCAAGAAGCGCTGAAATGTATCATATACATCATGCTTCTGCCGAATCGGATATACCCATATGTACTTTGTAGCAGCATCAATAAATGTCACAAAGTAAGAGGCGCCACCCAGTGAAACGGTAGGCATAGGCCCACAAACTGCACTATGAACCAACTGCAATGGCTCAAGATACCTCTCACTGATTGTCTTCCTCACAAAGGAGGATCCTGACTGCTGACCATCATCACAATCATGACATAAAATTTGAGAGACATCCATAACAGGAATGTATCTCAATGTTGTAAGGGCTTCCATACCTGCAGTAGACATATGTCCAAGTCTGGCATACCATAAACTAG
This sequence comes from Dipteris shenzhenensis, assembly GCF_047967505.1. Classification (NCBI taxonomy): domain Eukaryota; kingdom Viridiplantae; phylum Streptophyta; class Polypodiopsida; order Gleicheniales; family Dipteridaceae; genus Dipteris; species Dipteris shenzhenensis. The sequence goes on along the minus strand of NC_141625.1, from coordinate 24,406,024 downwards.
CTGATGGCTGCTTACTAATCATAAGCATCTTATCCTGGACACCTGATACATGCAATGCATAAGAGAATCCAACCCGTGATCCCCTAGCCATAACCAGATTGCCTCTAGCAATCTTCCATGCATGATCACCCAAAGAGACATGATAACCTGCCTCAACCAACTGTCCAATACTGATCTTGCTCGTAGCAAGTCCTGGTATATGTCTAACCCTCTGTAGAACAAGAATAGAGCCACTAGGCATAACAAGGTGGATATCCCCATAACCATAGACATCCGTAGAATGATCAATGCCCATCAAACCACTCTCCACAATGCATTCCTGATATGCACTGAACCATGACCTATGAGGGGTCATATGACATGAAGCACATGGATCTGACATCCAATCACCAAGAATGGGTACATCAGTGGCCAAGAAGGAGGTGTCAGACATAGACAAAACACTGCTACTGTCAGTGGAAACCGTGGCATCCACGCCTTGAAGCTCAACATGCTTCTTCTCCTTCTTCCTGTCATTCTTAACCTTGCTCTTCTTCTTGTATTTTCTTAGCCATTTCCAGCAATACTTTTTCATGTGGCCATACTTTCCATAATAGAAACATCTAACACAAGTCCGAGAGCTAGACTTGCTCCTGGAATTCCCCCTTGAGCATGACCTGTTTCTACCAATTGATCGACCTTTGGAGTGCATATCAAGTCTGTATTTCAGCCCATCAGGACATTTCAGCCCATCATGCTGTAACATAACACTATCATGGTCATACATCTGGCATATACGAGTATAAAACTCATATTCATGGTAGTCTACACCCTGTACACCATCCTGTACCTGCAAGTAGACTGACTTCGAGAGTGATGACTGAATGATAGAGCATGCTTGCTCATCCATGTCATCCCAATCACTCTGTTTAATGCTATTAGGCTTGACACCTTTGCATTGAATGGGCTTATGCTGCCTCTTCTGCACTAACACATCATAAATCTGCTCTTTCCAATACTGAAAGTTTGATCCATCCAACCTCTCAATATCAAAGAGGGCACTACCTGCTGTAGATGCCATATCTATGGCACAATAGGTCACAACCAAAGAGCAGTATAGTGCAATAGGCAACCCAAATGACCAAAAAATATAGTGTTGTCCAGACCAATCAGGTCTCCAAATAAATTGGCTGATCCAATGCTCAAAAGCACTCAGCCATAAAGAGGCATAAACAAGAATATATGCAGCCCAGTAACCTTCCAATGCCTGGCAATTGAAGTAAGAAATGCACTGAACCAAATGAGCAATGCCTGCTCAACCAATGGCAATAGGAGCCCAGCTCAACTATCCATAAACATCAGTGCGGCATCCACCAATGCAAATCCATAATGCATCGAAATGGCATTTACTGCATCACCAATGCATCACCTCAAGCGCGCAATTGTTTGGCAACAAAATCAAGCATTCACCACTTGCCAAATGTGCCAAAGTGACTTGCCAAAATGCCAATAATGCCCTTGGACTGAAGTGAGATCCCAATCACTTTCTGTAATTTACTGTGAGTTCCCAATTCACTGTTGTGCAAGAGAAATCCCTACAACAATACCTCACAGCCACTTTGGGCAAAATAACACGCTGTCCCTATTTTTGAACAGCGATATCTTTTCACTGAAAGACCTGATGCCAAAGCTGTAAACAGCAAAGTTGTAGCTGGTAGAAAGATCTACAACTTGTCAGTTGACCTCAAGAGCCAAATCCTTCTGGATTCTCAGATATTCTCACCTGAAAAACAGCTTCCTGCACATTGGTCACAAATAGACAGTAGACTACAACTTTTTGTGGTCTTGCAGAGGCTGTAACTCCTGCAGCTTATACCGGATCAACTTGCTTCCAAAAGCAAAGTTGTAGTATTTTATGTGAACTACAACTTTCTAGTTCGGCACAAAGTGCAATTCCGCACCAGGAAAGAGATATTCAGTCCTGAAAATGACTGTTCTGTCATTTTTTAAAAAAAAAACAGCAGCAACTATTCAATGACCTGTCAGTCAAGAATATCAATCATTTTCTTGTGGGCTTCAAAGCATAACCAGATATTGAACATCCAATTTCTGAGCAAAATACTTGCATATACTATGGCATCCAATGCATAAACCGCTTTCTGGAAATTGCATACCAGAGAATAAAAAATGCCTTTCAAGAGTCCCCAAAATGCATTTACTGCATGTATATGGCCTCATTATATTGGCATTCAAGTGAACATCAAATTGTATGCATTTGCCACTCACTTATGCATCCAAAATGCATCACCAATGGCATATACCAAGTGACATTTACTGCATCATTTTGCCAAAATGCATCAACTTGCCAAAGTGTATCAACATGTATGCATTTGCCAATATACAGTCTGCAAAATGGCTGTCTGCACACTGATCACGAACTGTCCCTATTTTGGACAGTAAATAACTCTGTACTGTAAACTCGGATGACCGAGCTGTCAACAGAGAAAATGTAGCCCTTCCAAAGTTCTCCGACTCCTCTGTTGGGCACCGAGCCTAAATCCTTATGGATTTCAAATACTTGCTGTCGAAAATGGCATTCTGCTCACTTTTACTATCTGAAATACTGTCAGATTTCCAGACTAAAAACAAAGAACTCACTCTTTTTCTCCAAAGTGGATGTTGTTGCTATCACTTGGCTGCTCTTCCTTTGCTCACGGGAAGGAGAAGGGTATGGAGAGAAAGAGACTCCTATCTACTCCATCTAAGAGCTCGCAGTGGCTCACGAGCCATTTGCAGCAGCTGCAGCTACAAAGAGCTTCCCTATAGCCCTCTCCAAACAATGCTCTCCAATGAAGACTCAGCCTCAACTCCAGCCTGCAGCACACCCCAACGTAGAAACCTCTGCATTGAGCAACTCCTACAATGCTAGCCGCGCGGCATCGCTCAAAGCTCTAGCCGTAGCAGTAGTAGCAAGCCTAAATGACGCTCCTACGATCGGGTCTCCGAGTCTCCAAACACACAAGCAAGCCCAAGTCTACGGTCGTCAACGATCTCCAGCAAGTATCTACGAAGCAATGCCTCCATCGACGAGGCAATGAAGCTCCCAAATGATGTCTTCTTCAACCACTCCTACTTACGGCTCTACAACAGTGTTTTGCAACACATGCTCATGGGTGCCTCAACAGCCTGGGATCCCTCGATGGCTCCATTGAACTCTCTCCTTAGGCTCTTCTCCTCGAGCTCCCCGTAGATCGAACGCCATGAGCTCTGATACCAGTTGTGGGAGAGGATAGCACACAACGGGATAGGAGACACCAAAAGTGGTGGAGCAAAAGCTACTCCAGCTTATTCCTCTATCATATATATATGAGTATACATGGGCATTGTACAAGTGGGTGGGCACACTGCCCTTTACCCCAACAATCAGATGCACGTGAGGAGGGTCAAGGAGAAGCCACAGCTCACGAGGACCAAGGAACAAGCCAACAAGACGACGACAAGGACGAGGATGACGAGGACAATTCGAATGAGTAGTAAGAGTAATAGTAGTAGTAGTAGTAGCAGTTTGCATATACTTCGCCATGTATGTCATTTTGTATATCCGCTCGTTTGAGTGATTTTGTATCACCCTTTTAGAAAGGGTAATTTTGTAACAAAGAATGTTGTATATGTTCGACATGTATATGCTTTTGTTGCTCGATCATTTCATTTTGAGCAATTTTGTATCACCCTTTCCGCAAGGAAAATTTTGTAATAAACAACTTTTTTTCGTAATTACAAAAAAAAAACATTAATGGGCCAAAACAGGGCTTGCTATGGCCCTGTTTTGCCCCACTAATGCTTTTTTCTTAATTCTATTAATCATCGCTATATAGTGACATTTACCAATGTCGCTATATAGTGATGATTATTAGTGTTGCTATATATAAATATCTTTGTCACACAGTTCGAAAGCAGTAGGAAGTGAAGAAGTGCGTGAAGTTTATTACCCCAACTTCATGTCACAATGGGGTCCAGACCGATCATGCATGGAGCATCATTTTTTTAGGAAGGCGTGAAACAACCTACATGATCTCTATAAGCTTTGGAGAGATTGCTTCAATCCACTCATTAACAAGGAGGAGTCTATCAAAGAGATAATGGTTTGTGTAGACATCTTCTTAGACCATGAGTACATCATCCAATAAGAGTATAATTATATATTACAAGGCGCGGAAGATGAGGTCCTAAGTGACCCATCTAGCCATGAGGAGGAAGAAAGTACCTTGGATAGTAATGGAGAGTAGTAGACCTCCTTCTCTCTTTTGGAATTTTTGGAGAATGTCTCTTTTGGAGATAAATTTTGTACTTGAATATTGTATATGAATACTCTTTTGGATACATATGGTAATGTAACTTATGGAGATATATGATAATACACAACATTGTATTCAGAAATTTTAGACTTTTCTCTTATTTTGGACTATTTCCCCAAACCAATCACCTCCACTTGATATTGATTTAGTAGACTCAAAAAAGGGTGCTTTTGCAACACTATATATATCTATCTTAGAAGCAAAGTTGTAGGTATAGTGAATGGGAAAAAGAATGTGATGGGAGACATATCACACCCCTTAATATATGGCCACATAGGGCTTGATCCTTACATGCCCACCTCATTCTTGAGCCTTCTATTACTAGCTAATTTTTAACTATTTTTTAAAATTTATACTTAATTCTTTAATCATTAATTTCTTAATTATTAATTTTTATTACTAATCCTTTTCTATTACTAAATAATTTTTTGATTAATTATTAACTTATTTATTTTTATTACTTCTTGTTAATTCTATAATTATTAATTACTTTTATTACTAACTAGTTTTTTGCTTACTTAATAATCAATTTCTTAATTTAAACTTAATTATTAATAGATAGAATTCAAGAGTTCTTTACATCAACATAGAGGTGGTGTAAAGATACACCATTTTGGAAAATGATGTATAAGATCATTGAGAGGGGACCGTCACATAGGGACATATCTTCTCTTATGCTTCAGAATCTCTTTCTGAGTCATCACAGTCTATTACTACATCTTCATTCGGATTAAGTCTACCCAAACAATGTTTGATATGTGCGAGGCTGTTGTCAGGGATCGTGACACTTTTTTCCACATCATACCCATGCTTCTTTTTAAGATTTTGAGTCCTTGATTTCCAACAATGGATGATGCTACTCACCTCCACTTCACCCAAGCCCTCTTTATTTGGAGCCCATTCCCATTTCTTTTCCAAACAACCCTCATAAAGTTGTTTCATTGTATACCTCTTTGGGAGACTTTTTTATGGTTTGGGTTCATACCATAATGCTGTGAATGTGCTATCCAAGCAACCTTTGCGACCCAAATTGGTCCCCCTTGGTCATCCAACTCTGATTTTGGATCTACTGCACAAATGGCAATAAAAAGACCCTCTTAGATTTCATCGGATGGTACAAACTCTAGCAAAGGCTTATCGCCCTTCCTACCACAAAATTTACGAGGTAAAAGGCATTGCTCAGCTTCTTCCATATCTTCAACTATACTGGACTTTCTAGCAAATGCAACCTTGAAAGTGACACAAGCTCATGGGATCCAGACTCTGTATTTGTCCAAATGCAACCACTTCATTTTTTCTATATAATACCACATCTAAACCCTCTTCAAGAGTGAAATCCTGTATTGGCAACAAAGATCATTTCATTTAGTAATGAATTTTTTAAAATTTCTTTTAAAATAATTAAAGGATATAGGATCTAAACCCTAACCGTAAACTCTAAACACTAAAATAATAGATTTAGTTAATATATATTAAAGGGTATAGAATCTAAACCCTAATCCTAAACTCTAAAGGCTAAAATAATATATTTAGTTATTATATACTCATTTAGAAAGTATTTAAATTACAATTTAAATATAATATTTATTATAGCTCATTAAAATATTGATATATTATGATATATTAAGCTCCAAAATATAAATTATAATTTTAAAAAATCTTTCATATAGATTACTATTTAGATATATTTATTTAGTATTAAATATGCATACTTATTTTCAAATATATTAAGATTTTAATATATTAGCATATATTAAGATTTAAAACATCTGGCATTTGAAACTCTGACACTCTGCAGCTGTACATGACCTACAATCTCACATGCGAGGATACACACAAACACACACACACACACACACAGCGGGAGAGAGAGAGAGAGAACAAGAAAGGGAGAGTAAGAGACAGTGGGAGGGGGGGGAGAGACAAGGAGAGGGGATTATATAACCTATTATGTACTATTACATATATTATATAGATATATGTATATATCTATTATTTTTAAATATGTATATATAATTTCTATATATACATATTTAAAAATAATAGATATATACATATTATATATATATTATATATGTATCCATATTTAAAAATTATATATATATATGTGTGCTTTTTTTTTAATGTGTGTGTGTGTGTGCACGTATGTGTGTATGTGTGTGTATATGTGTACTATTAACTAGAAAATAATTCGAGGCATGATGCTAGACGCAAGGCATGGCGACGCTTGAGGCCATAGAGGAAAAGGGAACATGAGGAAAGAAGCATTAACATAGGTGGAGAAAAAAAGGATTACAAGGGGGAAGAGGAGCATGTACATGATGGCAGGTGGAATATAGAGATGGAGACATCAAGGGAAGAGAGCCATGATTTATTTGAAAGGAAGGATAGGGTAGGGAAATCAAAGTACTAGCTAGATGGCTTTACAAGAATGAGCGTGTTCAATTGAGGAATAGCTTCCTCCTTTTATAGCATAGAGAGGGGGTCTCTCCCAATAAATGCATCCTCCCACATGCATGGTGTGTGTGGAAGAGTGTCCCATGTGGGCTAGGCAGTTACGCACTCTCAATTGTGTGCGACAACCCTTTGCCTCATTTTTCCACATACATCAACCCCCATATCCCAAGTCGAAGATACTCCCTTGGTCTCTTCCCAATTTTATAATACGTTCAAACATCTAGGAGGACAAGTGGAGAATTGGCACAAGGAATCTTGCCACCTCATCCTACTTTCCCATTATTTAACTTGCATTCTTGGACTTTCTACACCCCCCCCCCACATGGGCCTTGGGCCATATTACTTCTCCCATGGTCCTTGGGCCATATCTCACTAAATGTAGGCATGGCACCACCTAGATGGAGGGGTGGTGCATGTAGGACCCATGCCACCTTATCATTTTATATTATTACTACCATGGATTATGTACAACACACATTATGGGTCGGGAATATGTCCTAGTAACCTCCCTTGAGTGGCTCCAATGGTGCATTTATCAGGGTTGAGGCTGCCATTCGCATCATTGACCCTTTGGAAGGCCAACCTAACCTTCATGACGTGCTCCTTATGTGCCGAAAATATACATAAATTATCTAAAAACACCTCCAAGAAAACCCCCAAATAAGGAGCAAACACAATTTGCATAAATCTTTGAAAGGTAGCAGGAGCATTGGTGAGGCCAAATGGCATTACTTTGAATGCAAATGTCCCCCAAGGTGTGGCAAATGTGGTTTTAAGCACATCCTCCTTAGCAATTCTGATTTGATAAAACCTGGAGTAACCATCAGAGAAGTATACATCTCATGACCACTTACCTTCTCAAGAATAAGGTCTTGAAAGGGAAGAGGATGATCGTCCCTCTTGGTGGCTACATTGAGTTTCTTAAAGTCGATGCAGACCCGCCACTTGTTGTTTTTATTTGGGGTGACTACCACTGGTGAAACCCATTCAATATTATGAACCGGAACAATAAACCTAGCTTCTATAAGTTTTTGCAACTCTGAGCGCAAAGCATCGGTCTGTAGGGGCCCTAATCTCCGATACTTTTAAGCCACAGGCTTCGCATTAGGCTTCAGCTCTATCTTGTGCTCTATGGCAGTCACGTGGTGAAGGTGGTCGTAGCTAGTTGCGAAGAGGTCAGGGAAATCTTTGAACATTTCTAGGAGCTCATCTCTCTCACTTGGAGTGAGGTCTGGGGAAAGCATAGATTCAAGCTATTGAGGACTAGCTGTTATCTTTTCTGTAGGTGGTGGGGTTAGAGACACCCCCATCATGTAAACTTCCTCCTCTGAAAACTCCTCCCCTCCATTTGATTCTTCCATTGATTTAGACATTGAGGATGAGAGAGTATCACTGTCTTGCTCATCTTCTTCTTCTGGTTCAGTGGCACCTAGTTGCACTGGGATCTTCTCCTTAGAAGCACCAAAAGACATGTGTCCTATCTTCCAATAGCTGACTGCATCACTCTTTCTTAACCATGGTCTCCCGAGTATGGCTGGGTAACCCCTACTTGTATCTTCGATGTCCACTACATAGAAATTAACAGTGGTGGTCAACCCATTGACAGTGATGGGAAAATCCTCAATGACTCCCAGGGTGGCGAGTCATCGACCATCTGCCACCTTGATTCGAGTGGAGGAACACCTTATGCATTTCAAATTCAATCTCTTCATGATATGGGGCACCATGATATTACATGCAGCCCCCCATCGACACACATACTTTTGACATGGCAATTATCTATGATGACATCTAGTGTATGTGGGTGCCGATCAATTTCTTCAGAGATAGAAGAAACCTCTCATATCTTTCCCTTTTTCTTGCTCCTCCTTGTTGAGAGCCCTTGCTGCAGCTCACGTCTCACCTTAGGGCTTAATGCTATTAGTTGAGGGAGTGTGATGCTCAAAGATTGATGAGCAAGGTCCTGAACGACCGAATAGTCCTCTTGCCCCGAGCCGATGGAAAAATCCGAGGGCGACCACTTACTCCTACGAGATATTTTAGTCTTATCTGTTGATGGGTCTGCCATCTCAGCATCTGAGGGCTCTCAGAAGGACACCTTCTTCCTGGGGCGGCCCGGTCCATGGTTTAGAGAGGGGTCCAAGGTGGTACGACTTCTTTTCCCGAGGTCAAGGATCTCTACGTTAGCATCCTCAGTACTACCTGATTCACTTAGAAGATTCACCCTTGGAATATTGGGACATTCCATGTGATAATGACCCTTTTGGTGGCACTCGTAGCACACAACATTGGCACGTTCTCTTAGAGGGCGATTGGCTTGATTTCTGATGCCCACCATCTCAAGCTGAAGATCATTCAGGGCCTTGGCTAGGTCATTGACTCCGGGTTCCTTAGCAAGAGGGGTCGAGGGAGTAGGAAGGAGGGGGGCTCGTTGGCGAGGCTAGGGAAATATTCCAGATCGAGGTTGAGGATATACTCCTTGTTGAGGGTAAGCATCTAAGGGAGGACCACACATTTGAGGTGGAGGCGATGGATACATCCCTGATGAGGGGTGGGGATATGCCCTTAAGTTAGACCCCCCAAGTTGTTGCAAGAATTAAGGGGGTTGCGGAGGGACAATCGTCTTCTTTGAAGCGGGGTCAGACTGAACTTTATCAAACTTTTGAGCAATCTCATGTGCTAGCACCATAGTTTCTGGATTCTCCCATTTAAGCTTGAGGCAAAATTCATCACTTGCCCCTGCTACAAGATAGCCCAGCACATGCTGAGTCATTCCAGCTCGAAATCTAGTATTGTCCTCTTATGTGGCAATTAAATGATCCAGGAGCACGATCGCTCGATCCACATATCGACGCGCCGTCTCACCTTCTGACTGCTTCAAGTTTGCCACCTATAGGTACACATTCTCCAGCTCCTCTTCTTTACTGAAATACTCAATCATCGCTGCTATTAACCTTGGCCAGCTTTGGCGAACATCGTCGGCCTACTTCTCATACCACACTTGAGCCAAACCCTCTAGAAATGTGGGAAGAACCAACAACCATCTATCTTCAGTAAGAAAGTTGAGAAAAATACAACGGCGTGTGAAGGCCACAAGATACTCATTTGGATTTTCTTCAACCCGTCCACAGAACACAGGAATGTCAGCCATGCTTGAAAAAGGGAAAAGAGAGAGTCAAAATGAGGCTTATTTATTGGCAAACAATGAAAAGAGGTAGCTTGAACTGAAAATCAGGTGAAGATACATCCACAAAGCACACATAGGCAGGGTAGGGTATGACTAGTATATTGTGAAATACTACACGGAAAGAATCTTTAACATAGAATAGCTCATAGACAATCTTAAAAGGACCAACCCTCATGAAATCACATCCATCTTTACAAGCGAGGATTAGAGACACGGTGTTGCATGAGGTTGTTCATCAAGGCAAACAAGAATGCCATGACAAATGTCAATAGTTGGAGAGCTTGCACATCACCTTCAACTTCTATTTCTTCAAGGGGTGTGCGGTTTAGCATCCTTCTTTTAAGCAATGTCCTTGAGGACCTTTCTGATGATCTTCCAAAGTCGGTAAACTCGTATCAAATATGCCCAACACTTAGTTTCATGATGACCACAACCTTTGCATTCCTTACAATCACCCTCCTTCATGGCTTGCGGCTTTGTTGGGGCGATGCTTCCACCCGCTTCATGCATGATTGAAGTACAAGCTTTATGTGCCAAGAAATCAACAACTGTATTTTGAGCTCGAGGTATATGCTGAATTTTTACCTCTTCAAATTGTTAGCAAAGTTCCAATGCTTGTTGATGTCGTGGAACCAAGCCCTCGCTCTGCACCTTCCACCTTCCATTAACTTATTCAGACATGAGTTGAGAATCTCCTTGCACCTCAAGTTGCTTGATGTGATGTTCTTGTGCCTTTTGTAGCCCAAAAATGAGTGCCGAGTACTCAACTTGGTTGCAAGTACTTGCTGGTGTAGGCTTGCTATAACAATACACCTCACCCCCTGGTGAAGTGAGCTTCACATCCACACCAACAGCCTTGGTCAAAGGTTTGTATGTGCCATCAAATTGGAGGAGCCAAGATGTCGTCACACTAAGACTAAAATTTGGACATCCCTCTCGGTAGTCCAAGATAGGTAGAAGAAGAGGGTGGGGAGAATTCAATAGTTGAGCAAGACGTTCAGCACCAAATAAACTTGCAATCCTTTGTTGATAGTTTATCTTTAGACCAAAAAGAATTACAACTTAAAGCTCAAAATGAGGCACAAAAGGTTGATTAGGTACAAAGGGATTCCTTGGTCGAAGCATAAGCATAAGCTTATGCGGAAGCTAGAGAATGAGCTTATGCAGAAATAGAGAATGAGAGAAACATAAGCATGAGCTTATGCAGAAATAGAGAATGAGCTTATGCGGAATTAGAGAATGAGAGAAGCATAAGCATTAGCTTATGCTTCTCTCATTCTCTATTTCCGCATAAGCTCATGCATAAGCATAAGCTTATGCAAAAATAGAGAATGAGAAAAGGGGGAAATAGAGAAGGGGGAAAGAGAGAAGCATAAGCATGAGCTTATGCGGAAGCTAGAGAATGAGCTTATGCGGAAATAGAGAATGAGAGAAGCATAAGCATGTGCTTATGCGGAAATAGAGAATGAGCTTATGGGGGAAACAGAGAAGGGGGAAAGAGAGAAGCATAAGCATGAGCTTATGCGGAAGCTAGAGAATGAGCTTATGCAGAAATAGAGAATGAGAGAAGCATAAACATAAGCTTATGCGGAAATAGAGAATGAGAGAAGGGGGAAATAGAGAAGGGGGAAAGAGAGAAGCATAAGCATGAGCTTATGCGAAAATAGAGAAGGAGGAAAGAGATAATAAGAGAAGGGGGAAAGAGAGAATAAGAGAATAGGGAAAAAAGAGAAGAGGGAAATAGAGAAGGGGGAAAGAGAGACGCATAAGCATGAGCTTATGCGGAAATAGAGAATGAGCTTATGTAGAAATAGAGAATGAGAGAAGCATAAGCATGATCTTATGCTTCTCTCATTCTCTATGTCCACATAAGCTCATGCATAAGCATATGCTTATGTGGAAATAGAGAATGAGAGAAGGGGGAAATAGAGAAGGGGGAGGGAAATGAAAGAGAGAATGGAAAAGAGAGAAGGGGGAAAGAGAGAATAAGAGAAGAGGGAAAAAAGAGAAGGGGGAAATAGAGAAGAGGGAAAGAGAGACGCATAAGCATGAGCTTATGTAGAAATAGAGAATGAGAGGAGCATAAGCATGATCTTATGCCTCTCTCATTCTCTATTTCCGTATAAGCTCATGCATAAGCATAAGCTTATGCGGAAATAGAGAATGAGAGAAGGGGGAAATAGAGAAGGGGGAGGGAAATGAAAGAGAGAAGGGAAAAGAGAGAAGGGGGAAATAGAGATGGGGGAAAGAGAGAATAAGAGAAGAGGGAAAAAAGAGAAGGGGGAAATAGAGAAGGGGGAAAGAGAGACGCATAAGCATGAGCTTATGCAGAAATAGAGAATGAGAGAAGCATAAGCATGATCTTATGCTTCTCTCATTCTCTATTTCCGCATAAGCATAAGCTTATGCAGAAATAGAGAATGAGAGAAGGGGGAAATAGAGAAGGGGGAGGGAAATGAAAGAGAGAAGGGAAAAGAGAGAAGGGGGGAATAGAGAAGGGGGAAAGAGAGAATAAGAGAAGAGGGAAAAAAGAGAAGGGGGAAATAGAGAAGGGGGAAAGAGAGACGCATAAGCATGAGCTTATGCGGAAAAAGAGAATGAGAGAAGCATAAGCATGATCTTATGCTTCTCTCATTCTCTATTTCCGAATAAGCTCATGCATAAGCATAAGCTTATGCGGAAATAGAGAATGAGAGAAGGGGGAAATAGAGAAGGGGGAGGGTAATGAAAGAGAGAAGGGAAAAGAGAGAAGGGCGAAATAGAGAAGGGGGAAAGAGAGAATAAGAGAAGAGGGAAAAAGAGAAGGGGGAAATAGAGAAGGGGGAAAGAGAGACGCATAAGCATGAGCTTATGTGGAAATAGAGAATGAGCTTATGTGGAAATAGAGAATGGGAGAAGCATAAGCATGATCTTATGCTTCTCTCATTCTCTATTTCCGCATGAGCTCATGCATAAGCATAAGCTTATGTGGAAATAGAGAATGAGAGAAGGGGGAGGGAAATGAAAGAAAGAAGGGAAAAGAGAGAAGGGGGAAACAGAGAAGGGGAAAGAGAGAATAAGAGAAGAGGGAAAAAAGAGAAGGGGGAAAGAGAGACGCATAAGCATGAGCTTATGTGGAAAGAGAGAATGAGAGAAGCATAAGCATGATCTTATGCTTCTCTCATTCTCCATTTCCACATAAGCTCATGCATAAGCATAAGCTTATGCGGAAATAGAGAATGAGAGAAGGGGGAAATAGAGAAGGGGGAGGGAAATGAAAGAGAGAAGGGAAAAGAGAGAAGGGGGAAATAGAGAAGGGGGAAAGAGAGAATAAGAGAAGAGGGAAAAAAGAGAAGGGGGAAATAGAGAAGGGGGAAAGAGAGATGCATAAGCATGAGCTTATGCGGAAATAGAGAATGAGCTTATGCGGAAATAGAGAATGATCTTATGCTTCTCTCATTCTCTATTTCCGCATAAGCTCATGCATAAGCATGAGCTTATGCAGAAATAGAGAATGAGAGAAGGGGGAAACTTAAGCATAAGCTCATGCTCATGCATGAGCATGAGCTTATGCGGAAATAGAGAATGAGAGAAGCATGATGTTATGCTTCTCTCATTCTCTATTTCATGCTTATGCTCATGCATGAGCATGAGCTTATGTGGAAATAGAGAATGAGAGAAGGGGGGAATAGAGAAGGGGGAAAGAGAGAAGCATAAGCTTATGCATGAGCTTATGCGGAAATAGAGAATGAGAGAAGCTTATGCGGAAATAGAGAAAGAGAGAAGCTTCTCTCATTCTCTATTTCCGCATATGCTCATGCTCTCATGCTATGCGGAAATAGGAATAAGAGAGAAAGGAAAGAGAGAAGGGAAAAGAGAGAAGGGGGAAATAGAGAAGGGGGAAAGAGAGAATAAGAGAAGAGGGAGAAAAGAGAAGGGGGAAAAAAGAGAATAAGAGAAGGGGGAAGAACGAAAGAGTTTGAGGGGAAGAGAGGGTTTCTACGCCCATCACTGCAGCTAGCGCTTAAGGTGCTAGCTGCAAGCCAATGCAAATAACAAAAATAATAAATGGAAAAAAGAGGAAGCACTTACCTGAAATAGTATGTCCCGCTTGGTGTAGTGGACTGGCCCTACAAAAGAGAGAAAACAACCCATTTTTTCAAATAAGATGTTAGTGGAAGAAGGAGATTACAAAAGCAACTTCTTGAAGGGAGGAGATTGAGGAGACAAGGAAAGGAGGAGATTGAGGAGACAAGGAGAAAGAGAAGGAAGAGAAATACAGAAAAAAGAGGTGAGTTTTCTTTCTTTCTTGAAATCTCGTTTTTTGTTTCAATCCTTTCAAAACAAGCATGAAAACTAGTTTACAGGTTTAGCAATAGCAATACAAGAAGAAACACTCACAAAACTAAAGCTAACAAACAAACAACCTACATTGTTGAAACAAACTCACCTCTTGAAGGACTTCCTTTCAAGAAACCAAAGAGGGAAAAGGGTAGAGAGGGAGTACAAGAGGTAGGAGAAGGGTGAGGAGTGGAAAATAGAGTGGGAGGTTGCTTGAAATAGGTGGGACGTCATCAAAAATAGGTGGGAGGAGATATTGGCTTGCTTACTTGAGAGATTAGGGAATAGGATGAAGAAAATGCTGCGCGATTAGAGTTTCGGATTTTAACCCACAATGTCGCTATATAGCAACGCTTATCCTATTTAAGTTTGCAATCTTATTGTATACCAAGAAATAGAAGATCTTATATTTACATGAAATCTTAAAACAGGATGAGGAGGGTGACAAGGGTACACATATACGTTCTCACTTTCAGCAAGACTATAGTCTCCCGGATGACGACGAGGGTATGGTCGACATGATGGATTCCATTTTTAGGGGCACTACATCCCACGTACACGTGATGTCAGAGTCTGAGGTCAAAATGCGAGAGTTGCAATCAACACAATTGTACGAAGGTGCTAGGATGTCTTAACTACATGCTTGTCTCTCAATCTTGAATCTACAAGTACAGTATGGGTGGTCGGATACAAGTGTCTCGGCCTTAATGAGGTTGGCCCTTGCATTAATTTGACTCATTATTTGGATATTGTTTGTTTTGAGAATCATCATTTGGATAATGTCTTTTGCTCCAGAAGATGTTGCCTGCACCAAATACCATGCCCGCATCAAGAGATGAAGCGAAAAAGATGCTAACAATGGTGGGTATGGATTATGATACCATCCATGCTTGCCGTAATGATTGTATTCTCTTTCGTCATGAGCATGGAGATTTGGCTAGTTGTCCAAAGTGTGGGAAACAACGATATACAGATGACTTGCAGGGTGAGCGGATACCGGTAAAGGTCTTGAGACACTTTCCCATCATTGCAAGAATACAACACATGTTCCGATGCAAATCCATAGCAGAGTTGATGAGATGGCATGCATCTCATCGGTCCACTGATCACACATTGAGGATTCCCGTAGATTGTGTAGCTTGGAAGCACATAGATAATCAGTGGCCGGACTTTGCGAGGGAGCCACGCAACTTACATCTTGGGCTAGCCATGGACGGCATGAATCCTTTCGGGTTACGCTCGACATCTTGGTCGACATGGCTCATAGTCATGGTGAATTACAATATCCCACCATGGCTAACAATAAAAAAGGGACACCTCATGCTTGCACTACTTGTGCCAAGAAAGTACAAGGCAAAAAACATGGACGTGTACATGGCACCTTTGATAGAGGAGTTATAGATATTATGGAGAGGAGTGCAGGTCTTTGATATTTCCAGAGCTCCTAGACATACCAATGATATTTTGGTGAGGGGTATCTTGATGTGGACCATGCATGACTACCCAGGATATGGAGAGTGCGCAGGTACGTGGTTGTGTCTTTACATGTACAATGAGAGATTATGCCTTTTTACTCTCTTTTGCATGCATGTCTTGTACTAACACATTCATGCATGCGTGCAGGACTTGTTACTAGTGGGTACCATGCTTGTCCTATTTTTGGACCAGCTCTGAAATCGCTTGCACGCTACTCCAAACATATGAGGAAAAATGTTTATGAAGGTCATGCTCGTTACCTTGCACTCGACCATCTCACACGTGGAGGTCAGCTTGATCCACCACCATCATATTTGAAGGCACGTGATTGGATTCAAGCTTGGAGGGCGAATGGAGAGGAACCTCCTTCTGGTATGAAGAGGCTATCGATCTTTCACGAGCTTCCTTATTGGGGTCAATTACAAATCAATCATCTCTTGGATCCCATGCATATCTTCTAGAATGTGGGGGCTACTATTTGGGCACACTTGGTTGGTTCCAAGGACTCGAGAGGAGTGTGAGAAGACTTGTGTGCTATGAATAGGATGTCTCGTTTGTGGCCCCAAGTGCATGCTTCGGGAAAAGTTGTCCTCTCGAAAGCAACGTCCGATCCTCTCTACGAGGGAGGAGGCAGCGGTCAAGGCAGACATTGCCTCTTTTCAAACACCAACAGGGTACATGCGTTGCTTGAAAGGAGCATTTTCAAAGGACAATAAGCTTAATGGCCTCAAGTCCCATGATTGGCACAAAGTCTTACAGGTATTCTAAGTAGAATTAGTGTACCGATAATCGTGATGCATTAGCGTAATTATTATTATGTTATATTGTTGACATGACTTCATTGTTGCTTTGATAGTTCATCCTCCTAATTACAAAAAAGGGTGCTTACAAGAAGATGTTAGAAATGCTATATTCAAGATCTGTGGTATTGTGAGGTATGCTTACTATCAAATTGCATTATGTATTTTCTTCATTGACATGTGAAATAGGTGGATATCTCAAATATCTTACATATGCATGGACATGTGAAATAGGTGGATATCTCAAAAAGAGATCTCTATATCGAGCATCGAGAAGGCTAGGGTGCAATACATCGAAGCCGTATGCTTGCTTGAGAAGCACTTTCCCTCAAGCATTATGACAACTCAAGTCCACTTGCTTGTGCACATAGTTGATGAGGTGGCTATTGCAGGTACCGTTCATAGTCGATGGATGTTTTTTCTCGAGCAGTTTATGTAAACTTTAAAGGGGTTTGTAAGACAAAGAGCAAGACCAGAATGGCTTGTGCAAGAGTCATTAGTATATATCACAGAGTTTCTTGCATCCACGGATCCTGATATGCCGCAAGCTTGGCACAACAATGATGATGATCGCATCATTGGCGAGGTTCCCCAAGGAAAAGGGATTGAAAGAAAGATGAGCGAAGAGCAAATGGAGAAATTCAATAAGTTTTGTATCCTCAATAGCCCTGAGATGCAGAAGTGGATTGAGAGATATGAAGTGGCCAAAGAAGAAAGAATAAATGCAAGGACGAGATTCAGAGTAATGTACAGGCGATCACAACCATATCCACCGGATCTGGCTCTTCTCCCTACTCACATGTCACTTGATTGGCTACAACTGGCTCTATGTAAATCCGAACATGATGGAGAGACAATAAACGAGCGTGAGCGAGAGTTATCATCTGGATATATGGTGCATGTAAGTTTCTTACCTCTTGACGTAATTAAGTAATTATTTGTGGCAATATATGCTATAAAATAGATGCATCTTCATTGTTTTAATGATGCTCTTTTACAGTACAAAAAGTACAATGCATTATGGTCATATGGACGACATTTTCACATGGAACACATCGATTCAAAGAGAGTCACGTATGATTGTGGAGTCATGGCTAACTTCACATAAGATAGTCGAGCAAGTGCTTCAGATACCAATCTTCTCTCCTCACAGTTGGATTATTGTGGAACCATACGCGACATCTAAGAAATTGATTTTAGATGATTTACTATTTTCATTCTTGATGTAAAATGGTTTAGAACTACTTACAACGGTCCCCATGCGATAGTGAGAAAAGATAGTAGTAGTCTCTTTGCAATAGACTCCACCAAACATTGGACAGATGAAAGTGATACTTTTGTTCTTCCCGAGCACTGTGAGCAGGTGCATACTAATGATTTAATTAGTCGAAGCTTTCATTTTTAAAGTCCATTGATACATGTACTTGAGCATAATTTCATATATATAATTGACGACATTTGGCACCCATCTTCAATATAGGTGGTTTTTCATCCGGATCGTTCTGATCCAAGATGGTGGTATGTGATCCAAGTTGCACCATGAAGTAAGCAAATTTTTAAAGATAGAGATGTGGATATGGAGATGCCACTACCAATGCCAGATCCAATTGATGAATCTAGTGAAGCAGATGTAGATCACCATATGAGCCAAGATGAATATGCGCATAATGACATCGCACGGGAGGAGGATGGAGATCACGATATTGAGGAAGAAGACAACAATCATCAAGAATCACCACACTTAAGCTTTATTGAAGAAAAAGATCAAATACTTTTAGGTGAACGTACGATGCTAGAGTACGATGATGATATAGGAGATCAACTCAGTATAGAGTTGGAGATAGACTTGTTTGGCACCTTAGACTTGGCTCAAGATGAAACAGTTGATGTAAATGCTCTTATTTGATTTTTCTCATCTCAAACTTGGACATGAATATATGAGCTTCAAAGGCTTGATGTACATGCTCTCATTTTTTTATTCTCTATGAGCTCAAACATGTATGAAAATTAAAAAAAATTTGTCATTGGAAAAAACTAACTTTTAAGGCCTATAAAAAAAAAAAACCTCTGTAGAAACGTCGCTATAAATTTGTATATCAGTGTCGCTATATAGCGACACTTAAAAGTCGCTATATAGTGACTTTTACAAAAGTCACTATATAGCGACTTTTAGCAACAGTCGCTATATAGCGACGATTTAGGAAACCCGCTTTTCATACCGACGATTAACGTTAAGCGGATGCTAAACATTAGTATGTAAATGTCGCAATAGGATCCGTGTGTAGTAGTGAGCCATCGGTGTAGGAGAGGAAATCGTTGAGGTCCTCTGAGATAGCAGAGAGAAGAATCTCACAGCCTCCTCATCAGTCATCTGTGCTACAAACTCATCGGGACTCTCGACAAAGCCATGTGCTGCTAGCAAAGGAGTTCCTTGAGGGGTAGTCATAGTGCTAGGTCCGAGAGGAGTTGGACCAGGGATAGTTGCAGTGCTACATCCGAGTGGAGTCGGACGAGAGGTAGTCCTCTCAGGTGTCGCCTGAGAGGAATCAAAGTCCTCTGGAGTATAGAGATCGTGATGTCTCCTCCGGTGAGGCTATTCGTACTCGTCGGACGTGCGACGTGATCGCATGTCTAACATAGACACAAACACGAAAACAAAAAACAAAAAACAAACATAAGCATAGGCATAGGCATAGGCATAGGCAAATACATATGCTTATGATCAAAAGAGAAAAATGAGACATGCTCATGAGAGAGGGAAAAAAGGAAAAAGAGAGAGGGAAAGTGAAAAAGAGATTGAAAGAGGGAGACATATGCTTATGCTTATGCTTATTCATGAGCATAAGAGAAAGAGAAATATGCTTATGCTTATGCATGAGCATAAGAGTATGACCATGAAATAAGTGGATATCTTAAAAGAGATCTCCATATCGAGCATAAAGAAGGCTAGGGTGGAATCCATCAAAGCCGTATGCTTGCTTGAGAAGCACTTTCCCTCGAGCATTATGACAACTCAAGTCCACTTTCTTGCACACATAGTTGATGAGGTGGCTATTGCAAGTACCATTCATTGTCGATGGATGTTTTTTCTCGAGCAGTTTATGAAAACTTTGAAGGGATTCGTAAGACAAAGAGCAAGACCAGAAGCAAGCATGGCAGAGGGATGGCTTGTGCAAGAGTCATTAGTATATATCACAGAGTTTCTTGCATCCACAGATCCCAATATGCCGCAAGCTTGGCATAACAAGGATGATGATCGCATCGTTGGTGAGGTTCTCCAAGAAAAAGGGATTGAAAGAAAGATGAGCGAAGATCAAATGAAGAATATCAATAAGTTTTGTATCCTCAATAGTTGGATTGAGAGATATGAAGCGGCCAAAGTAGAAAGAATAAATGCACGGATGAGATTCGAACTAATGTACAGGCGATCGCAACCTTAATGAAATTTATATCAGCACGAAGCTCTCTTTAAGTTGCATGTTCTAATGTGATCAGATTTTGAATCAGATACTATTGTAAAAAGTTATGAGTCTTTGTGTCTAATACTCTATTTTCATGATAGTTTTTACCCTCGTCTAGTAAACTGTCCATAACTTTTTGGCTGCTTCTCTATTTCTTATGAAACATATATCAATGTGAAGCTCTCTTTAAGGCTCATGTATCTATGTGTTAGATTTTAAATCAAATATTATTGCAATATGTTATGAGTCTCTATGTCTGATAGTCTGTTTTGATGACAATTTTTACCCCCGTCTAGTAAACTGTCCATAACTCTTTGACCGCTTCTCTGTTTCTTACAAAACATATATCACCGCAAAGCTCTCTTTAAGATGCACGTCTCTATGTGCTTAGATATTGAATCAAATATTGATGCAAAATGTTATGAGTCTCTATGTCTGACAGTCTATTTTCATGACAAAGAGAAAAAATAAGAGAAGAGAGGGAAAGAGAGGGGAGAAAAGAGAGGAGAAAAGAGGGGAGGAGAAGAGAGGGCAAGAGAGGAAATAAGAGGAGAGGAGACGAGAGAGAAAAAGAAAGGAGATAAGAGAGGGGAGAAGAGAGGAAAAAAGAGAAGAGAGGCGAAGAGAGGAAATAAGAGAAGAGAGGAGAAGAGAGGGGAGAAGAGAGGAAATAAGAGAAGAGAGGTGAAGAGAGGGGAGAGGAGAGGAAATAAGATAGGTGAGAAGAGAGAGGGAAAAGATAAAAAATAAGAGAGGAAATAAGAAAAGAGACGGAAAAAGAGAGAGGGGTCTTCTCAGTATGCAGGGTTCCGAGGCTTTTTGTTACCTATAGATATATTGGGGTTGTTGTTTGTAGTCTACCTATAGCTTAGGACCTCGAGTCGTGTTCCATTGAGAGACGCAGGCTTAAGTGTGGTAAGTAAACATAGTACATGCACATTGTGTAAAAGAAACGTGTATCATCATGGTTGAGGTAATGAAGCCTTCATTGGGGGTTGTAGGGTTTAGATGGAGTTTAAGGGTTTAGAAGGAGTTCCAAGGTTCAGAAGGAGGTTCTAGTGTTAGAAGGTGTTCAAGGTTTAGGAGTTTAAGGATAAGAAGGAGATTCCAAGGTTTAGAAGGAGTTCTAGGGTTAGAAGGAGCTCCAAGGTTTAGAAGTAGGTTCCAAGGATAGAAGGAGTTCCAAGGTTTAGAAAGAGGTTCCAAGGTTAGAAGGAGGATCCAAGGTTCAGGGTAGAGTACATGGTGGAGAACTCATCTCCCTCGTAGATCATGAAGGTTAAGGGTTAAGGAACTAAGGGTTTAGGAGGAGCATAGGAGTGGGAGAGGAAGAAGGTGTAAGAGCATGGGGAAAAGAGGAGAGAGAAGGGAGGAGAGAGGAGGAGGAGGAGGAGGAAAGAGGAGAAGGGAGGAGGAGAGAGGATGAGGAAGAGGGAGGAGGAGGAGGAGGAGGGAAGAGGAGAGGGAGAGGATAGGTTGCAAGGTTGGAGGAGAGGGGAGGAGAGGTTGCAAGGTTAGGACATACTTTTGGACGTGGAGTGCAAGGAAGCATGGACACTTGAGACAATCGCTCAACACAATGCCCCAAAGAGTGTGGGCTTCATTCCATTATGGGCTATTTATACAAGTTGGAGAGCTTCTCTCTCTGCCTGTAGGAATTGTAACACATTCTCTCTCTACATGTAGAAGTCGTATGTAGAAGTTGTAACACATTCTCTTTCTACATGTATATCTCACATATAGAAGTTGTAACACATTCTCTTTCTACATGTAGAACTCGCATATAGAACTTGTAACACATTCTCTCTCTACATGTAGGGAATGTAAGACATTCTCTCTCTACATATAGGAAGTGTAACACGTTCTCTCTCTACATGTAGAACTTGCATGTACAAGTCGCATGTAGGAGTTGCATGTAGAAGTCATATGTACAACTCGCATGTAGAACTTGCATGTATAACTCGCATAGACAACTTGCATGTAGGAGTCGTATGTAGAACTTGCATGTAGAACATGAAAGTTGGATTTCTAAGAGGGATTATTTCTAGCCTTATGCAAGTACAAGTGACACTTTGCCGCTACTCTACACACACATTTTGTTCTACCTAAGTCCATGTTGGCACAGAGACAACAAGGGGAAAGAGAGGATAAAAGAGAGGATGGAAGAGGAAAAGACAGAGGGAAAAGAAAGATAATAAGAGAGGAAATAAGAAAAGAGAGGAAAAGAGAGGGGAGAAAGAGAGAAGAAAAGATGGGAGAAGAAAAGAAATAAGGAGACGAGAGAAAAGAGGAGAAGAGAGAAGAAAAGAGAGGGGAAAAGAGAGGTTGGAAGAGGAAAAGAGAGAAAAGAGAAGGGGGGGGAAAGGATGTGAAAACAAGAGAAAGGCAAAAGAGAGCAGTGAAGGAAAAGAGAGGATGGGAGAGGAAAAGAGAGCATATAAAGAGGAAAAAGAGAGGGAAAAAGAGAGGAGAAAAGGGGAGAAAGAGAGGAATATGAGCATATGCTCATGCATTTAAGCATAAGCATAGGCAAAGAGAGGAAAAGAGGGAAAAAGAGATTGGAAGAGGGGGAAAGAGAGTAAAAGAGGGGAAAAGAGCATAAACATAAGAGAAGGAAGAGGGGAAAAGAGATTGAAAGAGGGGAAAACGAAGAGAGGGAAAGGAGAATAAGCATAGGCAAAGAGGGGAAAAGAGGGAAAAAGAGATTGGAAGAGGGAAAAAGAGATTGAAAGAGGGGATGAAAGAGGAAAAAAAGAAGAGGGGAAAAGAGCATAAACATAAGAGAAGGAAGAGGGGAAAAGAGATTGAAAGAGGGAAAAAAGAAGAGAAGGAAAGGAGAGAAAAAGAGATTGAAAGAGGGGAAAAAAGAAGAGGGGAAAAAGAAGAGAAGGAAAGGAGGGAAAAAGAGATTGAAAGAGGGGGAAAAAGAAGAGGGGAAAAAGAAGAGAAGGAAGAGGGGAAGAGAAGGAAAGAAGAGGGAATAGGCATGAGACTTCTTTCTTTGACAAAATCTCATTTTTTGTCCAGGGGTAGTCAAAGTGCTACGTCCGCCGAGAGGAGCCAGACTAGGGGTAGTCCCCTTAGGTGTCACCTGAGAGGAATCAAAGTCCTCTCGAGCATAGAGATCATGATGTCTCCTCCTGCAAGGCTGTCCGTACTCATCGAACGTGTGACATGATCTCCCATGTCTAACATAGACACAAACACGAAAACAAAAAACAAAAAACAAACATAAGCATAGGCATAGGCATAGGCAAATACATATGCTTATGATCGAAAGAGGAAAATGAGACATGCTCATGAGAGAAGGAAAAGAAGGAAAAGAGGGGCAGAAAGAGAGAGGAAAGAGGAAAAGAGAAGGAGAAGGAGAAGGAGAAGGAGACATATGTTCATGCTTATGCATGAGCATATGTCTCCTTCTTTTATGCTCATGCATAAGCATAAGCATGAGCATATGTCTCCTTCTCTTATGCTTATGCATAAGAGGAGCATGAGCATAAGCATAAGCATAAGCATAAGAGAAGGAGACA
The DNA here is from genome assembly GCF_047967505.1 of Dipteris shenzhenensis. NCBI lineage: Eukaryota > Viridiplantae > Streptophyta > Polypodiopsida > Gleicheniales > Dipteridaceae > Dipteris > Dipteris shenzhenensis. The sequence continues at coordinate 24,382,459 of NC_141625.1, read as the reverse complement.
TATGCTCATGCTTATGCTTATCCATGAGCAGAGCATGAGCATAAGAGAAGGAGACATATGCTTATGCTTATGCTTATGCATAAGAGGAGACATATGCTCATGCATAAGCATAAGCATAAGCATAAGAGAATGAGACATATGCTCATGCTTATGCTTATGCATGAGCATAAGAGCATCAGCATGAAAGAGGGAGGAAAAGAGATTCAAAGAGGGGAAAGAGAAAAAGAGGAGAAGATGAAGGAGAAGGAGACATATGCTCATGCTTATGCATGAGCATATGTCTCCTTCTCTTATGCTTATGCTTATGCTTATGCATAAGATGAGACATATGCTCATGCATAAGCATAAGCATAAGAGAAGGAGACATGTGCTCATGCTTATGCTTATGCATGAGCATAAGAGAAGGAGACATATGCTCATGCTTATGCCTTTGATTATGCATGAGCATAAGAGCATGAGCATGAAAGAGGGGAAAGAGGGGAAAGAGGGGGGAAAAGAGGGAGGAAAAGAGGAAGAAGAGGGAAAGGAAAAGAGATTGAAAGAGGGGAAGGAGGGGGGGAAAGAGAGAAGAAGAGGGAAAGGAAAAGAGATTGGAAGAGGGGGAAAGAGATTGAAAGATTGAAGGAGAAGGAGAAGGAAAGGAGGGAAAGAGGGAAAAAAAAGAAGAGGGGAAAAGAGATTGAGAGAGGAAAAAAAGAAGAGAAGGAAAGGAGGGAAAAAGAGATTGAAAGAGGGGGAAAAAGAAGAGGGGAAAAGAGATTGAAAGAGGGGAAAAAGAAGAGGGAAAAAGAAGAGAAGGAAGAGGAGAAAAGAGGGAAATAAGAGGGAAGAGAGGGGAAGAGAGGGTTCCTAGGCCCATCACTGTAGCTAGCACTTAAGGTGCTAGCTGCAGGCCAATGCAAATAACAAAAATAACAAAAGGAAAAAAGAGGAAGCACTTTCTTACCTAAAATAATCTTGCTCGATGTTTTGTGGACTGGCCCTACAAAAGAGAGGAAACATACAATTTTTTAAATAACTAGTTAGACGAAGGAGGAGTTTAAAGAAGAAACTTCTCAAAGGGATTGGATTGAGGAGACAAGGAGAAAGAGAAGAAAGAGAAATACAAAAAAGACTACAAGAGGTGAGTCTTTTTTCTTTCACAAAATCTCGTTTTTTGTCTTCAATCCTTGAAAATCAAGCATAAAAACTAGCACATAGCCTTAGCAATACAAGGAGAAACATGCTTCAACACTCACAAAATGAAATCTCAGAAAAAACAAACCAACATTGTTCAAAGAGACTCACCTTCTTGAAAAACTTCTTTTCACACAAGCAAAGAGGGAGAAGGGTGGAGAGGGAGCACAAGTGTTAGGAAAGGGGTGAGTAGTGGTGAGGAGTGGAGAATAGATTGGAGGAAAGCGAGGTCATCAGATATAGGTGGGAGGAGAGATTGCTTTTCTTACAATAGAGATTGCTAAAGAAAGCGTCGCGTCACGAGGTTTCGGGTTTTAGCCCATGGCATCGCTATATAGCGATGCTGGTCAGTCGCTATATAGCGATTCTTTCATTTAAAAGTGTCACTATATAGCAATGGAACAGAGCAAATCGTTGCTATATAGCGACGAAATAGGTCAAAATGTCGCTATATAGCGACGCTTCAAGACACTTTTTGTTTAAAGTTAAAAAAGAAGCTCATAGATGCTATTTTATAACTGTTAATATATTTCCTTGCAACTTATGTTGTGATTTTATAAGTGCAGATGGAAGGGATCGTCCGATGATGCACCAATGCTCGGGAGCACAAAGTGGCTTACAGAGAGGTTATATTGTCATTGCACTCATTGCAAGCGAGAAGTATGACATCAACGTCGTATTATCATGTGCCACTTGTGGATGCATAGGGAGGAGCCCCCTACCATTGGTGTTGCACATGTTGATGGATTATCAATAAGACAAAGCTATTTCAATTCACGGTTAATATTGGATACCATTATGATACGAAACCTTGAGACAAGATCTTATATTTACATGAAATCTTAAAATAGGATGAGGAGGCTGATGAGGGTATGCATATACCTTCACACTTTGAGCAAGACTATAGTCTCCCGGATGATGACGAGGGTATGGTCAACATGATGGATTCTATTTTTAGGGGAACTACATCCCATGTACATGTGTTGTTAGAGTTTGAGGTCAAAATGTGAGAGTTGCAATCAACACAATTGTACGAGGGTGCTAGGATGTCTAAACTACGTGCTTGTCTCTTAATCTTGAATCTGCAAGTAAAGTATGGGTGGTCGGATACAAGTGTCTTGGCCTTAATGAGGTTGGCTCTTGCATTAATTTCAATCATTATTTGGATATTGTTTGTTTTGAGAATCATCATGTATGGATTAGCATACTGAATCATCATTATTCAAAGCCTATGTATGTTTGAATTGTGATAGGTTGCTCCAAAAGATGTTGCTTGTACCAAATACCATGCTCGCATCAAGAGATGAAGCAAAAAAGATGCTAACAATGGTGCATAATGATTGTATTCTCTTTCGTGGTGAGCATGGAGATTTGGCTAGTTGTCCGAAGTGTGGGGAACAATGATATAGAGATGACTTGCAGGGTGAGCAGATATTGATAAAGGTCTTAAGACACTTTTCCATCATTGCAAGAATACAACACATGTTCCGATGCAAATCCATAGCAGAGTTGATGACATGGCATGCATCTCATTGGTCCACTAATGACACATTGAGGATTCTAGCTGATTGTGTAGCTTGGAAGCACATAGATAATCAGTGGCCGAACTTTGCGAGGGAGCCACATAACTTACATCTTGGGCTCGCCATGGACGGTGTGAATCCTTTTGGATTACACTTGACATCTTGGTCGACATGTCCCATAGTCGTGGTGAATTACAATATCCCACCATGGCTAACAATAAAAAAGGGACACCTCATGCTTGCACTACTTGTATCGGGGAAGTAAAAGGCAAAAAATATGGACGTATACATGGCACCTTTGATAGAGGAGTTACAGATATTATGGAGAGGAGTGCAGGTCTTTGATATTTCCAGAGCTCCTAGACATACCAATGATATTTTGGTCAGGGATATCTTGATGTGGACCATGCATGACTACCCAGGATATGGAGAGTGCATAGGTACATGGTTGTGTCTCTACAAGTAAAATATAGGATTATGCTTTTATGACTCTCTTTCACACACGTGTCTTATACTAACACATTCATGCACTCGTGCAGGACTTGTTACAAGTGGGTACCATGCTTGTCCCATTTGTGGACCGGGTTTGAAATCACATGCAGGATACTCCAAACATATGAGAAAAAATGTTTATGAAGGTCATGCTCGATACCTTCCACTTGAGCATCTCCCACGTGGAGGTCAGCTTGATCCACCACCATCATATTTGAAGGCAAGTGACTAGATTCAAGCTTGGATGGTGAATGGAGAGGAAAGTCCTCCTGGTATGAAGAGGCTATCGATCTTTCACGAGCTTCCAAATATCTTACATGGGCATGTGAAATAGGTGGATATCTCAAAAAGAGATCTCCATATCGAGCATCGAGAAGGCTAGGGTGGAATTCATCGAAGCTATATGCTTGGATGAGAAGCACTTTCCCTCGAGCATTATGACAACTCAAGTCCACTTGGTTGTGCACATAGTTGATGAGGTGGCTATTGCAGGTACCGTTCATAGTCGATGGATGTTCTTTCTCGAGCAGTTTATGAAAACGTCCTTGAAGGGATTTGTAAGACAAAGAGCAAGACCAGAAGCAAGCATGGCAGAGGGATGGCTTGTGCAAGAGTCATTAGTATATATCACGAAGTTTCTTGCATCCATGAATCCCGATATGCCGCAAGCTTGGCATAACAAGGATGATGATCGCATCGTTGGCGAGGTTCCCCAAGGAAAAGATATTGAAAGAAAGATGAAAAAAGAGAAAATGGAGAAATTCAATAAGTTTTGTATCCTCAATAGCGTTGAGATGCAGAAGTGGATTGAGAGATATGAAGTGGCCAAAGCAGAAAGAATACATGCAAGGATGAGATTTAGAGTAATTCACAAGCGATTGCAACCATATCCATGGGATATGGCTCTTCTCCCCACTCACATGTCACTTGATTAGCTACAACTGGCTCTACATAAAGCTGAATGTGATGGAGAGACAATAAACAAGCACTAGGCAGAGTTATCATCTGGATGTACGATGCATGTAAGTTTCTTACCTCTTGATGTAATTAAATAATTATTTGTATACGCTATAAAATAGATGCATCTTCATTGTTTTAATGATGGTCTTTTACAGTACAAAAAGTATAGTGCATTATGGTCATAGGGACGACATTTTTGCATGGAATGCATCGATTCAAAGAGAGTCACATATGATTGTGGAGTCATGGCTAACTTCACACAAGATAGCTGAGAAAGTGCTTCGGATACCAATATTCTCTTCTCAACAGTTGGATTATTGTGGAACCATATGCGAAATCCATGAAGTTGATTTTAGACTATTTAGTATTTTCATTTTTTATGTAAAATGGTTTAGAACTACTTACAATGGTCCCCATGCGACAGTGAGAAAAGATAGTAGTGGTTTCTTTGTAATAGACTCCACCAAACATTGGACCAATGAAAGTGATACTTTTGTTCTTCCCGAGCAATATGAGCAGGTGCATACTAATAAATTAATTAATCGAAGCTTTCATTTTTAAAGATCCATTGATACATGTACTTAAGCATAATTTCATATATATAATTGATGACATTTGGCACCTATCTTTAATATAGGTGGTTTTTCATCCAGATTTGTGGAAGACTCATTAGTATATATCATGGAGTTTCTTGCATCCACAGATCTCAATATGCCATAAGCTTGGCATAACAACGATGATGATTGCATCATTGGCGAGGTTCCCCAAGGAAAAGGGATTAAAAGAAAGATGAGCAAAGAGCAAATGGAGAAATTCAATAAGTTTTGTATCCTCAATAGCAAGGAGATGCAAAAGTGGATTGAGAGATATGAAGCGGCCAAAGCAAAAACAATAAATGCAAGGACGAGATTCAGAGTAATGTACAGGTGATCACAACCATATCCACGGGATCTCGCCCTTCTCCCCACTCACCTGTCACTTGATTGGCTACAACTGGCCCTACGTAAAGCCAAACATGATGGGGAGACAACAAACGAGCACGAGCGAGAGTTATCATCTGGATGTATGATGCATGTAAGTTTCTTACCTCTTGACGTAATTAAGTAATTATTTGTGGCAATATATGCTATAAAATAGATGCATCTTCATTATTTTAATGATGCTCTTTTACTATACAAAAATTACAGTGCATTATGGTCATATGGACAACATTTTCACATGGAACGCATCAATTCAAAGAGAGTCACGTATGATTGTGGAGTCATGGCTAACTTCACACAAGATAGCCGAGCAAGTGCTTCGGATACCAATCTTCTCTCCTCATAGTTGGATTATTGTGGAACCAGACGATTTAGTATTCTCATTCTTGATGTAAAATGGTTCACAACTATTTACAATGGTCCCCATGTGATAGTGAGAAAAGATAGTAGCGGTTTCTTTGCAATAGACTCCACGAAACTTTGGACCAATGAAAGTGATACTTTGGTTCTTCCCGAGCACTGTAAACACATGCATACTAATGATTTAATTAATCGAAGCTCTCGTTTTTAAAGATCCATTGATACATGTACTTAAGCATAATTTCATATATATAATTGATGGCATTTGGCACCCATCTTCAATATAGATGGTTTTTCATCCGGATCGTTCTGATCTAGGATGGTGGTACGTGATCCAAGTTGCACCATGAAGTAAGCAAATTTTTGAAGATAGAGATGTGGATATGGAGGTGCCACTACCAATGCCAGATCCAATTAATCTAGATGGAACTAGTGAAGAAGATGAAGATCACAATATGAGCTAAGAGGAAGATGTGCACAATGACATTGTACAGGAGGAAGATGGAGATCACACTATTGAGAAAGAAGATGATGATCATCAATAATCACCACACTTTATTGAAGAAGATGATCAAGTACTCTTAGGTGAACATACGATGCTAGAGTACGATGATGATATAGGAGATCAACTCGGTATAGAGTCAGAGATAGACTTATTTGGTGCGTTAGACTTGGCTCAGGATGAAGCTGCTGATGTAAATGCTCTTTATTGATTTTCTTTCATCTCAAATTTGGACATGAATATATGAGCTTCAAATGTAATGTTATGAGCTTTTTCTTGTGCTTTTTTATTTTGTGTTTTTATGTACTTTATGTGCCTTTTGTTGTGGTTTGTTCTATGCTTTTTTGTTATTTTTTTTCTGCTTTATGTGCTTTTAGTTGCTTTGTTTTGTACTTTTAGGTGCTTTGGCTTGTGCTTTCTTCTGTGCTTTTATATGATTTATGTGCTTTTATAGGCTTTCTTCGATGCTTTATGTGCTTTAATGTGATTTCTTATGTGCCTTTTTTGTGTTTGTTATGTGCTTTCTCCAATGCTTTTAGGTTCTGATTAAGCAAAGATTCATTTCCTCTAGCCAAAATCACAAATGTTGGTTTACGATTAACAAATATGCATCTTATTAAAAACCACTTGAAAGTTTTTACAATCATCTCTTTCGATCGTCTCTTTGAGATTAGGATATATGAAATTAGCTTTAAAAAATTATTTGTGTATAAAATTGTTCTCTCTTTCTTATAGACACAATTTTTGTAGTTGTGTTGATCATTTGACTTAGATAACCCATTTCTTTCCTATGAAAACAACTGACAATGCTCTTAAGGTATATAAATTGTTTATAAAAGAAATCTTTTCCATGCATAGTATGTCTAAGAAAATTATTTTTGATAGGCATTAAAATTTGATATAATCTCACTTTTGGCAAGCTACATTTAAAGCCATAGGAGCTGAACTTAAAATGAGTACATCATTTCATTTGCAAATAGATGGTGAAACAGAAGAAGAAAATTGCTTCCTAGAAAAAATGTTTAGAATATATCTTAATGAGAAGCAATCAACTTGGATTGAATTCTTATCTTTGGCTGAGTTTTCTTATAATAGTTCTTGGCATAGCTCAATTCAAATGAATCCCGTCAAAGCTGTATATAGACAAAAGTGTCGGTCACTGACTCATTGGTAACTTTTTTTATCTTGAGAATAAATTTAAAATTTAAAAATAGATGCTTGAGAGAATGGATGAGGAGGTTAAACACATCAAACATTGTATCAGAAAAACATTAGTATGATAAGAAACATATTTTTTGGGAATTCAAGGAGGACGACATGGAGTTTTTGAGAGTCATTCCTAAGAAAAGCAATTTAATTCTTGTAAGGGATAGGAGACTCTCATACCAACTTGCAAGACCTTTTTAAATCCTAAAGTAGGTGGGAACATTGGCTTACCAACTTGAATTGCCTAAGAATATCAAAGTACAACCTATTTCTCTTGTTGGTTTATTGTTTGAAAATATATTTTGCTAGTCCATCATGTTTTGCATGACAACTCTAGAATTCAAGAAGATAGAACTGTGGAGGTTGAACCACAAGTTATAATTTTAGATATGCAAATGAAGCAATCTTAGAAATAGTAAATAGTTGAAGTTTTGGTTAAATGGGATGTATATCTTATAGAGGATGCTACTTGGGTAGAATTAGATTCATTGCTTGCCGAGTTTCTTTCTTTTAAACTCTAAGGATAGAATTTTCAAAGAGGGGGTGATTGTGATGCTTCATATGTTTTTATATAAAAAATTTGCTCTCTAGAATAGCTTATTTTTATGTTTTAGATGGTTGCATGAAATTTTTTTAGTGTTGTTACTTTGTGTCGATGATCTCTTGCAAACTTTGTTCTCATGGCCTTTCAAAATCTAAAAATGTGCATAGACTCTAAAGAAGAGACCAGCTGGAGGGCCAGGTGAAGAAGGAACGCCAGGTGAAGAAGGAACATATGTGAGGTACTATCGTATTCCATAGACTGTGTTTTGAAGAATACTAGACAAATTTAAGAGATTTTGAATAAAATTAATAGATAAAATATTTCTGTAATATTAAATACTATAAATAAGGTTCTTTTGTTTAAAAATAGATCTTGACAACCAAAATAGTCAAAATATGATGCATTTTTAAATATAGTTCTATTTCTATTGCTGGAGAGCTCTTTTGCAAAAAGCATTGGCATTCGGTAGACAATGTCTACCAAATGCCTTCCGATTCTTTTGACTAGTCTTATAAATATGTTTCTGGATTAGACCAGAAAGATATGCCAAAAACAATTGTTGATTCTGTGGGTCTTCCTATAGAAAGATTGCAACAAGGCTCAGAGTGTTTATAGACATGGAGATGGATATATATGTTCGACTTTCTTATGTTTCCTCTCTTGAAAGATTGGCATTCAAGATTTATTTGGATTAAGGCTCCAAGGCATATATTTTGAAGCACGCCTATCTCCAAAAATGTCACACTAATGGAGGTATTGAAGGCTAGAACATGCAGGCAAAAAAGATAGAACATTGTAGAAGACACACATTCAAGAGTGAGAGTGAGATTCATTGATCTTGTATCATCTTTCTGAGATTGAGAGTGAGAGTTCGGAGTGAGAGTGAGGGTGAGATTGCTTGGGGGTGGTTGTGTGGTTCGAGCTCCATACATGGAGTGCTCCTTCTCTAAACCCACTATAAAGATTTCTTGATTTCTTGCTCTTCCCTATTTTGTGTGTTTTTGTGGATCTGATTTTGATTGATTTAAAAGTACTTGTTTGGAAGTTTGCTCTCTTTAGATTTGTACTTTCTCGTATCCAAGAGGCACATGATCTGGGTATCAGTGTCACGTTTGTGTGTCGCACGCAATGTCCTTTTCTACTTTTTAGAAATCTCATCTGTCGGAGCACGTGTATAGGCTCGTCTCAGAGAACATCTAAAAGCGCATCTCAGAGTGCATCTAAACACGTGTCTAGCTTGTTTGCAGACACTGTTAGACACTCTGTTAGATGCTTTGTTAGATGCTCTATTAGATGCTCTATTAGACGCGTCTATAGATGCGCTAGTCAGACATGTCTATAGACGCGATCCGAGAGTAAGCCTCTCTTCCCTTTCCCTTTCTTCTGAGCTCATCAGTAATAGATTTTTTTCCTTTTTTCCAGTTCAACATGTGGCCAGGAAGGGCTTCCAGCTCACCTGATCCCTGGGAATCTATTTGGAAGGACTTATATAACCTTTTAGGGCACCCTCCTACTCCTGCGGAGTTATACGGGTATATGACGAGTACTCTAAACACTCCCCAGGAGTCGGCACTACAGACTCCAAACCACCCCACACCGCCTGAGATCACCCCAGCAGAGTCAGCACAGCCGTCTTATGCCACTTCTTATGCCCCTTCCCCCATACCGTCTTATGCCCCTTCCCCCATGCCGTCTTATGTCCCTTCTGCCATCCTGTCTTATGCCCCTTCCCCCATGCCGTTAGGAGTTCCTTCTGTCTCATAGAGCCGTCGACGTACTCCTGTGCCATCGAGACTCAGTTCTCCAGCTACGAGTGGTCAGCGTAGTCCCATGCAGTCTCCAGCTACGAGTGGCTAGCGTACGAGCTCGACACGACACGGTAGCAGGCGTGGTAGTAGGCAGAGTGGTGGGGGATGCATGGCACAGTGCTTTGGGAGGGGTGGCGGTGGGGATGATGATGATTCAGATGATTTAGACATGCCTCCAGGTGATGGTACGATTTATTATGACATCACTCAGACAGGAGGCATCTTGATGGATGCGCGGGGGAAGGAAATCATGGCCTTCATGCACTTTGTAATTGCTAACAATTACAGAGATTGCTTTATCCACTACAAAGACCACCCAAAGAGGTTGGCTGATGAGACCCTCGCTGTTGTTCGCTCTAGGTATCCTAACCCCCCAATCGCCAGTTCACAGATAAATGGGCCAAGTCAAAGATTGTTACGATACTTGGCAATAAAAGATCTTCGCTTAAGAGACAGGCACTAGCGGAGCTTGCCAGGCTTGAGGCAGGTCAACCACCAAGGGGCCCGCCCCACACTGCTCACAAGCGTGAGTGGAAGAAGGCAATGAAGTCTGCTAGGGAGGACCCCAGTCTACAGCACGTGGAGGCACGGAGGATCCAGATGGAGGAATATGGAAGCGCACATTTTGGAGCAGGGGGTGTTGAATCATGGGAGGCCCAATTTGTAAGTATCGATCTCAAATTATATTGCTTATGTAGTTTATTAGGAGGTTGTTTCTTTGTACTAATCCCTCCGCAAAGTGTGTCGTCATGCAACTTGAGATCATGGGCAGATACCCTACTCCTGTGGAGACAGCCTACCACTGCCACCATCGCAGAGGAGATACATGGAGGCACTTCTATGATGACGGGTTGATCACTGAGGAGTAGTATACTCGAGCTACTGGAGCGCCCCCCAGGTATTTGAAAGTAATTAAATAATGCCAAAATTATAAGTAAAGATTTGATTTTTCATACATTGATATATGTTGTCTCTTGTTTACAGCCCCGTGCATAAGACGAGGAAGGAGGCACAGAAGGGAGCACAGAAGGGAGCGTGGAAGGGAGCGAGGACATGGAGAACATAGATTAGTTGTAGAAGTAGTGCTAACTACTCTTTTTTGTAATTAAAGCCACTGGCTTGGCTTCATGCCTCTTGTATATACAATCCTCTTATTTTTTGTACTTCAAGCCACATGACGTGTCTTAGCTTCCTTATTTTTTGTACTTGAAGCCACATGACGTGGCTTAGCTTCGTGCTATATGTATATACAAGCACTTTTTGAGCTTTCAATTTTATTGCGTTTTGGAGTTGTAATGTTTTATTTGGAATTGTAATTAAAATGCGGTTGGCTATAAGAATTGAATTACACAATGTGGATATGGGATTCTTGTAACTATATAGCATACATGTGCAACATACACAACATTCTGTAAATTAAGAAAAAAAAATACAGCACGTCTATCAGTGCGTTTATAAACGCGTCTATTTACGCGTCTGTCTATTTGACAAGCATTTATATTTGCATCTATAAACGTGCTTACAAGCACATCTATTTAAGATCTAAGTGCGCGTGTGTCTAATATATAGACGCACTGATAGACACTGGTCTCTAGACGCGAAAATAGACGTGCAAATAGATGCGCCCGTAAGTTTTTACTTGGCCAGCACTAGGACGTTTTTTCAAATTCTGAAATCTTGTGCTTCCACATGGCACAATATACACCCTTAGATTTTTTAAATTCTGAAAGCCCAAAAGCTTTGAAAGCTTTCGCAGCCACGTGTTGCTAGTAGATTGTTAGATCGTTAGATCACCCCATTATTAGCTGAGCTTGCTTTTCCAAACTTGACGCATTATTAGAGCTTTCCTAAACACCCAGAAGCACTATAGCGGTCCTACAGCTTTGAAGGTCCCCGGCTCCAGTCTCGAAGATAAGCTTTCAAGCATTCGCTGCTCCTTTGATATGATCAACGCGATGCATAGATAGTTGTATATGATCGGAATGATCGGAATCGGAATAGTTGCTCTCCCAAGCATTCTAGTTCGTGCGATCCTTTATGACTTCGATATCAATTTCAGTGGGATCGGTGGCCTGCACCTCATAGTGAATTCCGTCAAGTTCTCTGCGGAATTTTTCCTTTGAGGTCGCATATAGAAGCTTTGTGCGGATTCCACACGTATCAGGAGACCTAACACATGCAGACAACATATTTAGATCGGGCGAAGACGATCACAAGCTGCTACCTTATTCGGAGGAGAGGAAGGTTCGGGCATACCAAGCAATGAAAAAGATTTTGCTCTTCTGGCAGTTATCCTCTGTGACGAAGTCGAAGTCATACACGGCATATCTGCACTCTTTTTCGGGAAGTGAGGCAGTGAAATCGTCGTAGCTTTCGGATGTCTCCCCAATCTTGTCCACTATAATCTGTTTTTTCTTTTCGTCAATTTTGAAAACTATATAACGATGGCTCTTCTTCCTTTGGAGCTCCATGAAGGCCACCTTGCAGGCGTTGTCCACGCCCATCCCCGTCCTTGCGTTCGCCTAAGCAGAAACACGCAAAGCACAGCTGAATGGCAAGGCAATGAAACTCCGGAGACTCTATCGCCCACCCACAAAACAAGAGAACACCTGACCCAACAGGGGATGAAGGATCAAAACCAAGCTACGGAATCGAGAAACAGCTCCAAATCGATATTCATGAGCGCCCATGATCGTAAAACATCATAAAAAACCAACGTTCGTCATCGGGAAAACCAGCGTAACAAAGTTGGCTGGTGTCGTGGAAACGATCATGATCTTGATGGGAAAAACAGCGTAACAAAGCTGGCATGATGCATGGAACCGATGGATGGATGAAGTGAAAGCAACGAGGGGAAGATAGAGGAGGAAGCTTACCATGAGGAAATGGAGAGGAAGGAGGGAGTGCAAGGGAGGCGAGAATGCGAGGGAAGTATCTGCACTCTTTTTCGAGAAGCGAGGCAGTGAAATCATCGTAGCTTTCGGATGTCTCCCCAAAAACATCATTAAAAACCAGCGTTCGTCATCGCGAAAACCAGCGTAACAAAGCTAGCTGGTGTCATGGAAACGATCATGCTCTTGATGGGAAAAACAGCGTAACAAAGCTGGCATGATGCATGGAACCGATGGATGGATAAAGTGAAAGCAACAAGAGGAAGATGAAGGAGGAAGCTTACCATGAGGAAATGGAGAGGAAGGAGGGAGTGCAAGGGAGGCGAGAATGCGAGGGAAGTAGAGTTCACGAGTGGTGATACTACTTTTCCCGATGCCCACAACAACAGGCTGTCTATTCCGACCACCCAAGTACGTTTTCCCGGCACCCCACGTTTCCCCTTTACCTTTTCTTTTTTACTTGGCTAGCACTAGGACGTTTTTTCAAATTCTGAAATCCTGTGCTTCCACATGTCACAATATACACCCTTAGATTTTTTAAATTCTGAAAGCCCAAAAGCTTTGAAAGCTTTCGCAGCCACGTGCTGCTAGTAGATCGTTAGATCATTAGATCACCCCATTATTAGCTGAGCTTGCTCCAGTCTCGAAGATAAGCTTTCAAGCATTCGCTGCTCCTTTGATATGATCAACGCAATGCATAGATAGCTGTACATGATCGGAATTGGAATAGTTGTTCAATTATCTAAAGTTTTTGCTCCTTGTCGTAATTCGTTGGCCAGTATCGTACCAGCTGAGCAAAAACAGAGAAAGAATCACCTCTCATCACATCTTGAATGGATTTCCCAGTGTTCTTCTAAAAGTTAATCTAAAATCAGCCACAGAAAGTCGATGCGCTTTCTAAAGGTACAACTAAAATTGACAATTTCAACCCGTTTTGAAAGTTAACGTAATCATCGATGGGAGTGGAAACACTCGATTGGAAGAGAGAACAAATCAACAACAGCTTTAGGATTGGCAATTTCAATCTTGTTTGTCTCAAAAGTAGCTGCAGCAATATGGCGTGCAGAGGCCTGGCATGAAGTTGATGTGCGGCTTTGGCGATATAATTGTGTCCAATCTGTAGTCGGTTCTCTCAGATTGTATTTCGGAATCAAATCCTTGTCCTCTCTAACCTCCACCACCTCTATTGATTACGTTTTGCACTCACCTTTGGTGCTTTCCATCTCACGGTAACCGTGCTAGTATGGAATACCATAGAGAATCCGTATTTTTTTGGGAAGACTGTATGTGCTGTGGACAGTTAATCTGTCCCGAGACTTAGTGTCTACTACAAGTACTCGCGAGCACTGACGAGTTGATTTGGGAAGAGAGTGAGAGAGAGAGAGAGAGAGAGAGGGGGGGTTGGGAAGGGGGAGGAGAGAGAGAGAGAGAGTCACGAGAATAGAAAGTGGCCAACGTGGCCTAAAACAAGTAAAGGGACACTTTTTAAAACAAGGTGGAGGATCCACCCAGGCCCTGCTTTGAGAAGGGTGGAGGTGGGATACGGTCCATGGAAGGTGTATGGATTAAGTTGGAGTAGGTAGTGATTTTTTTTTTTGGGGGGTATTCGGGCTTAATTTGCTAAGTGTTCTGCTCGTTGTCAACCAGCTGTATTCAGTTCATCGTATCGATTGATCGCTATTGAAAAGCCCGTCTCGGTTTGTATACCTTCAATACATACTCGACTATTCATTGCTCTCTTTCTTAGAATATATTAGCCTCGCGAAGGTGAAAGCATTGTAATAGTGTACAACAGCTTGAAGCAATGATCACGGACGTTTACCTTCGAAGACAGGCTTAATTTGCTAGGTGTTCTGCTCGTTGACTGCCGGTTCCGATGGGAACGAGATCGCCAAGAATAACATTTTCTTTTAATCCCTTTAACCAGTCGATTCGACCTCTAAGAGCAGCTTTAGACGGTACTCGAGTAGCCTGCTGAAAACTCGCCTCCGATATAAAACTAATAGTATTGAGAGATGCTTTCGTCATTCCCACCACGATGGGTTCATAAAACATCGACTTCTTTAATACACGATTCATTCGCTGTGCTTGTGATGATTCAATAAGCTCTCCAAGTGGAAAAACATTAGTTATTCTGTCTTCCGAAGTTACTACTCTCGATGTCAGTTGTCGAATGATAATTTCTATATGTTTATCAGATATTTATACTCCTTGAGATTCATAAATCTTTCAGATTTAGTCAATCAGAACCAATTGATGCTGTTCCACACTTATTCTAGCACTCAGAAAATGACTCCGAAGATTCCCAATTAGTCGTATAATACCCCTATTCCATTTTCTAGAAATATCTTCGATTCCCGCTGAAACAGAAGCGATCGAACCAGATTCCAACAACTGCTCAACTTTCGGAAGACCTTGAATGATATCCCCAGATCTCAATCTGTCATATAGTAATGTTATTAAAGTATCTCCTTCTCTGATTATATCCCTGTAATCTTTATGAATAGTTGCAAACATCAATAATTGTTGCGATCTGATCAAAGTTTGCAAAAGTGTCAATGATAACTATTGCCAACTCATAAGATCATGGACATAGTGAATCATTTTAGATATAATAAGATGTTATTTATACGCACTTTTATATTTCCATAGTCGTAATTTTTTGGAATCTTGCAAAGGCAAAAAATGTAACTACAACTGCTCGAAGATGTGTGAAGATGATTACCTTGATGGTTTGAACATCTTTGATCGTTGGATTGTGTATAGCTTTTGTGCTTGAATTTATCATCTTTAGGAAATTGCACATATGCTAACCAACATATCCAAACATGCAGAACATGAGGAATGCATATTGACTAATCATGATTGTTTTTCAGATTCCAACATTCCATCAAAGAAATAGGCGACTTCTCGTCGAGCTGTGGACGTCACACAGGATACTCCACGTAAGCAGAATGTACGGTCATTTCAATTCTGAAATGTTTCTGCACCGTCTGTTGCTCTGGTCCGCATTAATGCGCTACACCTCCAACACTGGAGGTGACTATTCGAAACGGGGGGATGGCACGTTCCCCTATGATATATAATTTTTGGAGAGACATGTGCCGGCTCTCCACCATACATTACGTATGGTTTTTTTTTTTTACACCTCATCTTGAGCACGCACACTTCTTCGCACATTTTGTTTCTGCAAGGGAACATTACATTTGCTTGGTTCGACCAACATACTAATCATGTTTGCAACACTTCTGTTTTCGAGATGTTTGCAGCCTCCAAACGAGTGTCTTCTCCTAAAGGTATGCACAACAAGATGTATTTGCTTTATTCAAGTTATTTTATCAATTCTTTCACCTTCTAAAGATAGAGGTTCAGTCCATTTTGTTTTTGCTGTTGCGTTTAGACAAAACCACGTGAGTGAAATTGTAGCAAAGTTTCGGATGGTTTTTATTATTAATCCCTGTAGGTGTTTCAACCCGAACATAAGACATCGATTCATGTCACGATGTAAAAATGACCACCAGAAACTCCTTCGAACATGACCATTCATCAACGCTCAGAGCAGCCAGAGGTCGATTCAACTTGATATAACATCAAGAAAGATGTCCTCGAGGCCAGCTACGTCATCGTGGTTGACCATCGCAGATAGACACAAGCAATGGGTTAGTAATTGCGCGGCTATTTTCTCTAGCCTTCAAATCTGCGGTGTCTGTGGCATAACCACGCTACTGTCTGCAAACCAAAGGATCGTTTCTTCGCAAGGCACAGGCATCTCAAGCCACAGCGCCGCACTCGGAAACATGATACTTTTGGATGCCTGCGAGAATATGGCCATGCAAGTGACTTACTGGAAATGCCAAAGCTGCACACGAGATGCCCAGCGAAGCAGATACATTGTGCGGTTGATGCCACAGTACTCTCGGCAGTTGCTTAAAACAAACCACCTCCACACGCAACTGCTAAGCATCATATATATATCCATTTCAGTTACCATGACTGCAAATGCGATTGCTCGATCGAAGAGGAGTGTTTGCCCCTAGCCTAGCATACGTGATGTTGTCCAGAGTGACTGAGAGAACGAGGCTGCGCATACTACATTGCCCACATCCAGACATATTCAGACCAATTCCACGAGAGTTCTCACAGCCGACAACACAACCACGTGCATAAAGGTATTCACTACCAGAGATTGAAAAAGGCAGAGACAAGTCATGAATATGTTACGTCAAACATGCATGCAAGGAAAATGGTTTTAATATCTTGTCTGTTGTCGAGAACAGGTGCAGAGAATCAGAAAGGTCGGGACATTGTAGCATAAGACATGGACGTAGACAAGGTAAATTCCACCAGCATAAAAGAATCTTTTTTTCTTGAAGATTTAAAAAGACGGCTCATTTGAAAAGACAGTGTAATAAGTCGTGCCTGCAAGCAGCTATTTGAGCTATACAAAAGCAACGCGAAGGCAACAAAACCTCCACCAGCAAAGAGGAGTTTCTTCTTAACCACAAAGCAATTTCGGCTAGCAAACAATGCATGAGAACGTCCGGGAGCTTACATCAACGGCTTCAACACGTATGCGAAACTATGCGACTTCATTGACAACTGCAATAGGCGTTTGCCAGCTAAAAGAGAGCCGGGAGGCTTGAGATTCGCAAATGGTACGTAATGCTTCCGAAAATTAAAAAAAAACCGCAACAATTGAGAAAAAGAATTAACGAGTTGCAAGAACAACAAACTCATCATGGATTGCACTTCTCCTGGAGGACTCCTCAAAGAGATCCTTGTCGAGCTTGACATTGAGCTACTAGACACGAAGACAAAAGGGATCACAGCGTATGCGTGCGAGCTGCTGCATTACGGGTACAACGTATCCTTGGAGTTGCTGAGGGACATGACGCGTGATCAAGGAACGGCTATACTCGAACAATTCATGGAACAATTTGGAGGGACGCACCCAGTGACGACAATGGAGAAGCTTACGTATATTTTCGACAGGGACTTATACGAGGAGCGCTTCGGTATTGGAAACGATCCTTTCACGCCAACAGAGAAAAACCAGGGCAAGTAAATAAATGCATTCTATTATGGACCTCAAACGAAAAAAAAAAGACCGAAAACCTCGATGACTAACGTAATTGTCAATGTTTACGCAGGTACGACATTGAAAGACGCGAGCCTCGAGATGAAGGAGGAGCCTCCACTGAAGCGCCCGCGCAAGGGAATCGTACGAACCTCGTCGTCTACTGCATCACGTGCAAGCCCAACAACAGAAAATACATAGGGAGCACGACGGACCTGCCGCGCAGGATCAAACAGCACAATAAAAAACCACCGGCGAAAATGAAAGAGGACTTGCAGCGTTACAAGCCCTTCAAAGAAAATTTCGAAATCAAAGTTTTGGAAACAACAGACACTGTAGACAAAGCATGAACTTTAGAGCAGTACTACATAAGGAGCCACAACACAGTAGGTCCATTAGGTTACAACACGCTCGAGGGCCATTCGGCTAGAGCGCGGAAGTACTATTTTCTAAAGCGTAGGAACATAATTTGACCCAAAAAATAAACATTTGTGCCTTCGAAAAAAGGGATCCAATGAAGTTGCAAATGGTGCTGGAACTTTTGTCGTACATGCAATGCAGCTTTGGGTTTGGATTATTCCTGTCACAGTTGCATGCTTCTGTCTCAATTGGGTTTTGATTTATTATTTATACATTTTTGAAATACATCTCCCCGTCGTTCGCTCGAAGTGGAATGACAATAGATTTGCTTACAGTGCAAAGAATAGGAATTTGTCTTCCTCCAAAAAAAAGAAAAACTACGTTTTACTGTCGACATGAACAACATCAAGTGCAAGCAGGACTGGATGATAACGAAATCTCTACAAAAGGTTGCATGCAATTGAACATCAATCTTCTGCATCATTTCTGACAACGTGACTCATGCGAACCTCAACAAGATAGCAAAAGAGAGAAGTATTCATCAAGAGCCCAGCTGGCCAAGCAATCTAGTTTATTTAGTTCAGAAAATGCATCTGTGTGCATGTCTATGGGTGCTTTGTCTTGTTGTGAACTCAATCATTTGCCAAAAATAAGTTCTAACTATAGGGGGTTCCACTTGTTCTTACATAAATACTTTGAAAATAATAGTATTTCAATTTACCCTTTGAGCGGTGAGTCATTGCACATGTCTACCCATTAATAGACATATGTATCCCAATCACATAAACAAATCAATGATTAATAAGACTATTTCTCGATAAATAGGCCCACAATGATTTGTCTCAATGATTTGTCCCCATTGGTGCTTCAAAAAATTCAATGGGTGGTGCAAATTGTTGCTTGTATATGATATTTGTTTGTTAACAAAATGTTTATTTTAAAGGTAGTTTGTAGCAATGAGGACTTACTTTTTTAGGATTTAAACGATGCTTGCAATATTTCTTTTGGAATATTTTGAAAATAGTGTTATCTTGAAGGATGTGTATCAAGAAGCTTTGATGCATGGACTCACTTAAAAAGCGTGAGGATTTCCATGCCACCTCTGATTGTTAAAATACATTGTTGTCCCCAGTAGCCTAAATAAAATACTATAATTGTAGTCATTAAAAGGAGAAAAGACATGAATTATTTAAAAAATGATAGAATGAATATGAACTTTGAAAATGGAGGTTACTACCTTCCCTTAGACATCAAGGCTAAAGGTGGGCAAGATGGTGACTTTAGGGATATATGCCTATGCATGTCAATAAATTTGCATCCTCTCAAGGTTCTCGTTGAACGCTCTTGCTATCAAGGAGCTAGAATTTGACATTAGACAACCCACATAGACAAAAATAGGGCTAGCTACCAGCTACTCATTTTGGGGCTGCCCTATAGTTTGACCTACTCGTGCCCTTCACAACCCTATAACTGGTTGGTTATGGGGACCCATTGCCAAAGGGATAGGAATCTGAGATTGTTCAAGAAGTGCTAGTGAAAAACTATTTCCCAAACAATCAAAATAAAGACATTAGATGAGACTAAGTTAACTATTAACTAGCTTTTGCATCTCAAAACATACACATTTGCTGGTTTTTACACTAAATTACTCAAAATTCTAAATGGTATTCTATCGATGGGGACAATCTTGAACCGGTTTTTCTCATTTTTGGTTGGTGTAAGATACTCTAAAGGGCATCTTTTTCTAGCACTGGATTGTTGTAGGAGAGAGCATATGCTCAGCATGAGTGGGATCCTACCAGTACACAGATGCCTCAAAAGGCTCCTTGGGCAGCAAGCCGCCAGATGCAAGAGCATATGCTCAACATGAGTGGGATCCTCCTTTGCATAGATGCCTCAAAAGGCTCCTTGGGTAGCAAGCCGCTAGATGCAACCGATAAGGCAAGCATATGTCTCCAGGTAGATGAAGAAAGGGCA
Source organism: Dipteris shenzhenensis (assembly GCF_047967505.1). Lineage (NCBI taxonomy): Eukaryota > Viridiplantae > Streptophyta > Polypodiopsida > Gleicheniales > Dipteridaceae > Dipteris > Dipteris shenzhenensis. The sequence goes on along the minus strand of NC_141625.1, from coordinate 24,362,603 downwards.
AGGTCATTAGTAGGCATTGATAGAGAGTGGTTTGTGAGTCATATGTCTAGTGTAGATGAAGAATAGACAAGGTCATTAGTAGGCGTTGATAGAGAGTCATGACCTTGAAGAATCACATGTAAACAATGTTATAATACAGGATAGGAGGTTGATATGAAAACGTTACACGAAACGAGGAAGCTGTGAGTCTCCATGCAAAATGCATGGTTGCATTATACTTCCACACACGATATCTCCGCCAAATGCGTGTGTTGAAAAACAAAATCTCCGTCTTCCAGTTGTGTCTCTGCTCTAATCTATTTAATAGTTCCGTCTCTCCCTTAGGAATTCGATCCATTCCTTTACACTTTGTTGCACTTAGATTTCTTGGTTGCCATGGCTGCCTACTCCGTTGTCATCTGCATTTTATCTTGGCTTTCCTGTTCGCTCACCCTGACATCTTCCCATTCGGCGTCCGTCTGTCAAGAACTTGATCCCAGCCCTACCCTCGTTCAGTTCGTGGATCCGCTGCCTTTCTCCCCCGTTTTGGATGTATCCGACGGTCAGCAGCTGACACTGGGATCTTATAAAATCCGCCAGGTCCCATGCGACTGCGCTCTCTCTGGTTTTCGTGGGTTCTGAGCGGGCCACATGCAGAGTGAACAACTTCCATACTATGAAAGAGATTAACAGTGGGTAAAGGAGATTAACAGTGGGTAAAGGAAGGAACCTGGGGACGAAACAATCTTTACGTAGGATAATGAACGTCGAGATACGCATAAATCTTAAAAACTGAGAGAGAGAGAGAGAGAGAGAGAGATTCTCGATTGCACGAAAGCAAACTCGCCCTATTGTAGACATATCAATTTGTGAATGCTATCGTAGACATATGCTAAACTGTTGCCCTGTCGTTGCAGAAACTGCATCGTGATCTTCCTGAAACGCTTCTGTATGCATTCGGCACGAGCCAAAGCACTGCAACTTATCCCGGTCCAACACTGCTGGTATGCACGTCACGTCTCACACTCCCAGCGAGATACTGCAGGACATTGTGTGCTTTGCTCGCAGCTTTGCTTCCATTTGGTCAGCGGAATGATTTGTTGTTGCAGGCGAAGCAAAATGTTCCAAGCTACGTTCGATGGGAGAATCATATCGAAGACCCATCCCATATGTTCACAGTCGATAAGTCGCTGAACTGGGCCAATCCTTCACTAGGAGGGGTGCCGATAGTCCCACATTTGCACGGAGCAGAAGTCCAGAGTGAATCCGATGGCCATCCCGATTCATGGTTTACAGCTTTGGGTGACACGGGAATCTCCTTCTCCACGCAAAACTACACATACATTAACGAGCAACCGGCCATGACGCTCTGGTATCACGATCACACAATTGGCATCACGCGCCTCAATGTTCTGGCGGGTTTATCTGGCCTCTATGTTATCACGTCCGAGTCAGAACGCTCGAATCTGCCTCTGGGGCTACCCCTTGTCATCCAAGACAGGCAATTCTATGAGGATGGTTCTATCAATTTCCCCGTCGTTGGCATCCTCCCAGACAATCATGAAAATTGGTGTCCGGAATACTACGGGGATACGATGGTGGTTAATGGAAAAGTTTGGCCTTTTCTAAAAGTGTTACCCCGTCCATACCGGTTTCGCATCTTAAATGCCTGTAATGCTCGCTTTCTGATTCTTTCGCTAAGCAATCCGCTCCTGAGATTGTACCAAATTGGCACGGATGGTGGATTTTTGGCTGAGGCATGGAACGTCTCGTCGATTACCATGGCCCCAGCAGAAAGAATAGATGTTGTCATAGATTTCTCAGGGCTTCCCAGTGATACAACCGTTGTTCTCAACAACTCCGGCCCAACCCCATTTCCTAGTGGTGACGTCTCCACGAGTCCTCCTGGAACTTATGCAGTGCTTCAATTCATAGTTGATGACAAAGATGGCACGTCTGAAGGTATCACGAGATTTCCAGTGGATCTTCCTTCTGTCCTCGAACCGAGCAAGCCACTATCCTTAAATGATTCACTTATAACGAGGACGCTCGGAGTGGTAGAGTATGACGACGCCAACCATATGCCACTGCAGTTCACTCTGGACAATAGCACCTGGGAAGAGCCCGTGGCCCAAACACCCATGGAAGGAGCCACAGAGGTTTGGGAACTAATGAACCTTAGGATTAATGCTCATCCAGTGCATATCCATCTCGTTCAATTTCAGGTGCTAAACCAGCAGACGTTCTCCAACAGATCTTTCGAGGCCGGGAACTGCTCGGTGCAGCTACCGTACGGAGAGCTCGGATCTTGCTTTACGGAGACTCCGAGGGAGCCTTACATATATCAAAGAGGGTGGAAAGACACCGTGATCACATGGCCGAATGTAGTGACTCGCGTGCTGATACGATTTACGCAGCGGGATGGAAGAGCATTCGGGTTTGATCCAAGCACAGGCCCAGGCTATGCATGGCACTGTCACATAGTGGATCACGAAGACAATATTATGATGCGGCCCTTCAAAGTAGTAAGCAACAACACGGTAAGGAATCGGGGTGGAATGATGCAAGAATAATAGTTTATGTACTATTGCTTGCATCATGTACTATTGCTTGCATCATGTACTATTGCTTGCATCATTGTAGTTAATTTAAGCTAGAAAGAGAATGTAGCGGGTAGTCCGAGCTTGCCGTAGAAAATGCGTATGAAAGACTGAAAGAAACTCTAGGCCGGCTGATCTTTAGGTAGACATGAACTGAAATTTGGCAGGTATAAAATAAGTCCCACCGAGTATGGGTTCATGTTGACCTTCCAAACTAGTAGTTCATTTAGGGATTGTGCATTCCAATTTCCCATTGGGTTCCAATTTTGTTAAATCTCTTTATGTGCCTCGTCAAGGTGCTTGGCAATTTACCCCAAGGAATTTTGGAACTTTGACCCCCAAGAAATGTAAATACTTTAATAAGGACCTTATTTAAGTACTTTGATAAGGACCTTTAGTGCACGGACAAAAGCAAACATATAGAAAATATAGAAAATAAGGTTTCTTAAAGGTGGACACTAGGAATGTTACTTTTATCACGATTTTTGTTACACATTTTTGCAAGTGGAGACCAAATCAAGATACGAGATGATCGAGATGGGTACTGTTATGGATAAAATTGTCTAAGGAAAAAGGCATTAATATGTATGTGTGTTTGTATATGTGGCAATAGTATAATAAAATATGGTGTGCTTAGGGCCCAAGGTTGAGGTGGCAGGGCATGACCATGTGCCACCCTTCCATGTAAGAGGACCCATAAGGTGTGTTGTACATAATCCATAATAGTAATATTATAAAATGCAAGGTGGCATGGCTCCTCCATGTGCCACCCCTCCACCTAGGCTGCATTTAGTAAGATATGGCTCAAAGTCCATGGGAGAAGCAATATAAAATAGGTGGAGATGGATATTATATTGAGATATACCCTCCATATGAGATAGGCCCATGTGGGGGAGGTATAGAAGAACCAAGAGAGCTAGTTAAATAATGGGGAAAGTAGGATGAGGTGGCAAGATTCCTTGTGCCAACCCTCCACTTGTCCTCCTAGAGGTTTGAACCTATTATAAAATTGGAAAGAGACCAAGGGAGTATCATAGACTTGAGATATGGGGCTTGATTTATGTGGAAAATGGAGGCAAAGGGTTGTTGCACACAATTGAGAGTGCGTACCCACCTAGCCGACATGGGAGACTTTTCCACACACACCATGCATGTGGGAGGATATATTAATGTGGAGAGACCCCCTCTTTTGGCTATAAAAGGAAGGGGCTTTTCCTTGATGGGACACGCTGATTCTTGTAAAGCCACCTAGCTAGTATTTTGATATTTCCCTCTCATCCCTTCTTTCCAATAAAGTATGGATCACTTCCTTTGATGTCTACATCTCAACATTCCTCTTCCTATCATGTACATGCTTCTCTTACCCCTCTCCCTTTCCCCTTGTGTCATAGTCTCCCTTTTCCTTCCCTCCATTTCTAATTCCTTTTTCACCCCTATGACATTCCTTTGCCCTCATGATCTCCTCTTCTCTATGGCCTTTGAGCGTCGCCATACTTAGCCTCCAGCCTCTGGTCTCGATTACTTTTCCAGCTAAAAGTTTTTGGTGTGGCTGCTGGGATACGAATCTCCACGGCTGGTGGCGAATCTTTTATTCGTACGGGTTACATCAACAAAACTATACCATCTATGCTCTTTCTAAGCTACTGCGCGTGCATTCGGTTCGTGCGTCTCCTGCGCGATAGTTCTCTGGACTGCTGCGACTTCTGGCTGCGGACAGTTTTCTGCGCTTCAGTTCTCTGGACTGCTGCGATTTCTAGTTGCGGACAGTTTTCTACGCTCACCTGCATGACAGTTCTCTGGACTGCCGCGACTTCTGGTTGCGGACAGTTTTCTGCGTGACAGTTCTCTGGACTGCTCTGGTCGCGGACTGTTTCCTGAGCCCCTGCAAAAGAGTAGCAGCAGATCCCGTGCCCCCCCTATCTCTTCTCTTCTTCTTCTTCTCTTTCTCTTCTCCTTCTCTTCTCCTCTCCTCTCTTTTTATTAAAGAGTAGGATTGGAACCCAAGACCTCCCCCTTCACAAAAGAAAGTCTTATCATTGGGCCAACAAGTTGGAAGTGGTAAAAATGTAACGATTTTTGTTCATATATTGAAATTGAAAGAGCTGTAACTCTCTAACCATAAGGAGTTTGCTCTTGCTGTAAAAAGCAAAAATATTTCATTTTATGTGCTCTATCCACATCTCTTGCTAGATTGCCAATTCAAAACTTCTCCAAGCTCATTTCACGAACGCACGCCTCACGAGAAGGGTGGACATTTATGTCACTTCTCGACGCGTTTAAGGAATTGGTGCCTGTTCCTCCGCATCTTACGGCTACCAATGCACGAGATGTCTTCCTTGATCTTCATGTCGACCTTCAACAGCTGATTGTCCAGTGCATTATTGATGGTGATGATGGGTGGAATGACACACCGTGGATGATTCATGGTGACGAACTACTGATACACTGGGAGGATTTTGACTTTACTTCTACTCATTGTGCGGTGATCGAACTACTTGCTGCTGCAGAGGTAATCAAAACGGTTTCCTTCTTCGAAGGGTGGGATGCTCCCCAAGCTTGGGGGGAGATTTGGCGCATCTGCTTGTTGATTCCTGTGGAAAAGCTCGTCCTGAATGGTTTATTCACAATCTCATTACAAAGGTTTCTA